>NW_009606897.1:37484-113849 GCF_000690535.1 Cariama cristata | reverse complement strand
TAAGCTGCTTCATAGCTTACTGTTTTTAAATCCCATAGAAGTATCAAGTTACTGGCTGTCTCCATGCCCTGAGAAGTTGTCAGTTTTTTGTGGAGAATTGTCACTCTTTTAAAGTGCATAATTTGAAAATAAAACTATAATTAGGAGTCCTTATGTTTTAAATTACATTAGACAATAAAGACAAGTCATTCAAGATCGGGATACTTACATGATATTTTTCAAGTTCTGAATTGGATTTCTCTTGGTGTCTATAATTACATTGCATAAGTTTTGGGGGTAGAATGTATACAGGAGGAGAAAATGAGTGATGCTTTTCAAAGCTAACTTACTCCTTCAGGTTCAAGTCAATTGAGCTTATTCACATCGCAGCATTTCTCATGGGAAAATCCAGCAAGTATCTTGACCTATTCTGTTTTTCATCAGGAAAGATAAAAATGCGAATCGTTTGAATCATGGGTTGCTTTTCTCTTTGGCATCTACTTCATTAAGAATCAAATGTAATTAAAAAGTAAGTCTGGGTAATACCTCAAGAGCCTGATAATAGGCGTTTTGCAATTAACTTCAATGGATGAAGGACTGCAACCCTAATTTCTATTTTTGAAATCAAAAGCCTAGCCCCTTGTCTAATTAAAATGTAGTTCATGACTTAGCTGAGGTTGTTAAATGTGCATCTGTCATGAATGTGGAACTTAGTGCTGTCTGCACCCCGAGTGTCTTGAAAATTGCAGTGCCATACAGAACCCCGAGGCCGGATTTCCATGGCTTTGCACCTTGTATAGCCATTTACTCGGATGAAAGAAAAGGCCAGGCTGGAGCTGAACTGCGTACTTTGCACAGGTATATGTGGTTATAGATGGCACTAGGCCTGCGGAAAATCAGGCAAAGGGGTTCTCGGTTTGCTTGGAGTGATTTGTCATGATGTAAATGTCCTGTTCAACTGTGATGGCTGGAACCATCTGTGCTTGAAGAGATGCTGCAGCTGAAGAAAGAAAGATGGCTCCAACTTTTTTGTGATTCTGAAATTGCAAAGATGTGAAGCCTGTGGTGCAGCAGCCGCAGTAGTATTGGGGAATCATCTGCTCTGTTACCATGGAGCATGCAAGAGTGAGGGAACCTGGGATGGGGGAAGTAAAGGACTCAACACATCTCCCTACACTATTAGTATACCATCCCCCATCCTCTTAACCCTTCTGGCTCCTTGTCGCTGGAATAGATTTTCCTTAATCTACTTAAATCAACGATCATAATTTAAAGCACCATAGTTTATTTTCTCCCCATTGCAAAAGACTTTCCTTATCTGTTTATGAACTATGAAGTACAGTGCCTGCTGTTTCTCAAGCTACATGCATTCCTCCTTGTTACTGTGTGTTCCTGAACAGATAATTGGGAGCTATATCCTTCAGTTGTTACAGGGGCAAAACCTTTCTCAAATCACTAGGGGTATTATCAGAATAAGAATGGAGTTGTTAGACTCCAGGATAATGTCAGACTTTCATTTCATTTGAACTCACATTTGCATTTTTGGTTTTATTGCAACCGTAAAATGTTGGGCCATACCATTTTAACAGATTCTGAATCAGTCAAAGCACTTCCAGTACTTATTTTTGAAAATACACTCAAACAAATCTTCTTTGAGCTTTGAATTTATGTGGAGACGCACAACCAAGTGATAATTTCACAATTTACTGGGAACATTTCATGCATTCCTACCTAAAATGTCTGGTCAAGCAGATATTTTCCAAGCAGATTCTCCCATTTTCTCCAGTGAAAATTCCATATGAGAAGTGGATCAAGGCTAATTTGCAGACAGTTTTGTTCCTCTTTTTGTCAAAAAATGACTAGAACACGTAAAGCACTTTTAAGAAAGTATCAGGCAGCTTCATTAATGACAATTAAAAAGCATAAAATGTCACCAGAGCAACAGCAGCACTTATTCAACTGTCAACATATTTTAAAAGATTTAATGCAACCCCTGTGGTTACCCTCAAGGAAAAATAAAGGAACTGAGAACCATTTTCTTTGAGCTCTTGAGCAACAGCAGTACAACTTGTTTTTAAACAATCCCTCATTGTAATGTTAATGTTACCACAGTTAATAAAAAGTTCATTTATTATTTGGGGGACTTTGTGCTGATGACTAGTAGGCAACAGTTTATACTCAAATAGTTGATTGGGTGTTTGGTGGTGTCCATGGAATGGAAGCTACTTGCAAAATGAAGTAGAGGTAAAGCATTTAAAAAAAAAAAAAAAAAAAAAAAAAAATGGTGGTGTCCATGGAATGGAAGCTACTTGCAAAAAAGAAAAAAAGGGAAAAAAATAAAAAAAAAAAAAAAAAAAAAAAAAAAAAAAGGAAAACAATAGAGAGGCGAAAAAGAGACAGAGAAAAGAGAACCATGGCTTTATTTTTGTTTATATGCAGAACTCATACAGAAATCTCTTGAGTGTTTATGTAGTTGCATAATTTTTAGCAAATTGTGGGTCAGATTTTCTCAAAAGTAACTGATTTGTGGCTTTCACAGCTTCATGAATCTTAAGTAATACTAATTTATAAAGCATTGAAGACCAACTGTGAAAATTCTTCCCCTTCAATTGTCTTGCACTGGAGATCTAAAAACTTAACTCACTTTTGAATACTGTCAACTAAAACCAAAATTCTCTCTTATCTTTAGTGGTGAAGTTGGTATTTTTACATTTGGTCAAATTGACAACTTTGGTTGTTCTTAAAGACAAATAATTTACAAATTGAGGTCTTTGGGGGTCATTTTTAGACTTTGTCTTTTCTGTATATGGAGTTTTTTTCTTGTTTTGTCTTTTTCTTTGTTTTCTCTGTTGTTAAAATAAACAGAGACAATGCGAAATAAATTTTACTTGTATAGAAGTTGGATTACTTGAACAAGTTATAAGTTAAATGTAAAAAAAAATTTTTTTTCAAATTAAAGGAAGCATTATGTAAAAAGCTCAGTATTCTTTCTAGAGTTCCATGGTTTGAGGTCCCACATGTCAAATGACATTGAATCTGCTCATTTTAACACTCACTCTTGTTCAGTGGCAGTGTCACTGACTTGGCTTCACTGTCATTGTTGACATGAGTGTAAAGGAGAGGAGAATTTCATGTATTTTTTCTGTATTTAAAGTTAGATTGGGCCATGTGCTGTGACTTCAGTTATGAAAATGATCATGCAATAAAGCTGAAGTCACAGGCGATGTTTGGTCCAGTTTTTTGTTCTCTGAAGTTACTACAAGATCAATCATCATAGAAAATGATATTGAAAACGATTGTTACTACTACAGTCATCATAGAAAAGCACAAATAAGTACATTGTCTTCAAGGCAGTTAATGATCAGGCCCTAAATTTAGGGGAAAAGCTTATAAATTTAATCCTACTCTTGGATGAAGAACTGCTCCAACTTTTACAAAGTTTGAGAAGACTTGAATGTTTCTTGCATGATAAAAAGTAGATCTGTTATCTAAGAGATGACTTACCTCTTTCTGTTCCCCAACTCAGTCAATTTGACCTGTATCTGAACCATCTCATTTTTTTAAATTTCGGTATGGAAAAATCAAACCTTATCTTAGAATATTTTGACAGATTCAACACATCTGGACACACTCTACTTGTCATAGAAGAAAGCAGCTTATCTTGGCCAATTCCACTGCGCTCTCATTACAAGTCTCCCTTGTGTTGCCTGTCCAAGTCAAATGCTGAAGTCCCTACATAGGCAGTTATATTGCCATTATTGTACAACACATCTTCTTTTATGTTTAAAAAAATGCAATGAGAGAAAAATGGCGTAGACATTTCTAATACCCTGTCTTTTTCAGGACTATTCGAGTAACAGTAACAAGAGCTCCTCTGTGAGCCATTTCCATACTGGATGAGTTCACAGTGCACTTTGATATGTGGTGCTGCACAAGCCTTTTTGTGTATCAGACATAATTAGTGACATGACTCACAATAATTACTCATTTTATTGAAGTGCGTTGACTGAGATCCTGTCATGAATAAACACATAGACCAAGACCTTATCCTGTCATTTGAACCGGCTGTTTCTTCCACATGTGTATTTTCTTCTTTTTGGTGCTGACTTTTCAGTGTTCTCAATAACACTCCTTGATAAAAAGACTAGGCATTCTTTCTCAGGGAAGGGCCTTTGTCATAAGGACACAGTTTGTTGATTCACAGTGTGCCTTCTCATCTCATCTGACATTCAGCAATGGCCGCAGCAGACACCAGGTTAAAAGAAGGCTGTGTGTTTTCCCCTGTTAATCAGCTTACAGAGTTGGGGTCTTAGGGATGCAACTGAGGAATGAAAAATACTCCATTACATGCAAGAATCAGTGTGATGTTGGATCTTCTGTCTTACTGTGAAGTGTGAAAATCAAGAGAAGTGGCTGTTTCCAGTAATAAAGTGAACAATGGTGATTAATGGAGGGTTTACACCATCTGTCCTTCCTCCATTCCCTTCATACCTCCTTCCTTATTCAATGCAAACTTGATATAATTGCATTTGCATCATTACTTCATCTGCCATTGATATGGCTTCTTCCTGGAAGCAAAAATCCTGCTTACTGGTTTACTGAAGCTAAGACTCTGGTATGACATTGGAAGGACGATAAGGAGTGATAGCTTTGCCTCTTCCATGATACTGCTCTGGAGCTGGGACCGTCATGCCCTTTACAGAATTTAGTTTTTCTTCTTATCCTTGTGAATGTAAGGCTAACCATCTCTCCTTGAGGAAAAATCTCTTGCTCCTTGTGTGGATAAGGTTGATGGAGGCTATGTTTCCTGTCCCTTTGTACAGCAGCTAGTATTTGGGATATTCCCAACCACTACTCTCACCCAGCAAATCAGTTATGCAAAAGTGAGTGTTACAAAGGCTCCTCAATCACCATAATTAATACCCCAGACTATACCTAGATTATTTTCAGAAACAAGGTATAATTATTTTTAACTAATGATCTTAAAATAGTTCTTTTGTATTCCAAGACAGTGATACAAAGAGGAGACAACATTTTGAAGATAGGTCCTGCTACGATCTTACATCTTATCTACAAGAAACTGTAGCCCATAGTATTTCATCATTATCTGAAAAAAAACTTTTCTTTTCTGGAACTCCCCATCAAACCATCTTGGTAGAAAAATCTCTAGAACAGCATTTCACCAGTACACAACTCCAGTGGGTTCAATCAGGGAGTGCCAAGAAATGCAGGATCTATTAGGAACTCTGTGTGTTGTTAGGGTGAGAAAATGAATTTCAGACCTGGTGTGCCCTCAGATCACCATGAGCTTAGAGTTTGGTCTATGAGCACCTTTCAGGGCTGGGCTCTTAATTCTTAATTTGGTCACCATCTCAGGAGTGTGATATGATATTTTTAATGACATCAGTAGTCCTGGAGAAGGAAGAATGGTTTTGGATTTACTTTTATTTGGGTGCTGTAAGTAAATACTTCATATAAAACATAGCCTATTTTTGTGCATTTTTACTTCTAGTACAAATTTCAAATGCAAATATGATTTTGTGAAATGCAACGTTTAGAAATAGTTTGGAATGAATACCCAGACTTTGGAACTGTTCTGTTTAATCTTACTTACTGCTCTGGGATAAATGATTGCTTCACCAAAACTATATTCTAGAATGAGGATGAGGAGACATCACAATCAGCCTGGACTGCCAAGTTGCTTAATGGAAAAAAAAATGTGTCTTGGCAGTTAATTTTATTAAAAAAACCTCCAAACAACAAAATAAAGCTAAAGCCAAATTCTTTAATTAAAGGCATCACTTTCAGTCATTAAGAGGGTCAGACTGGCATTCTGAAATGAAGAAAAATGACTGTGTTTTAGAGTTACACAGTAAATGTGTGATGCATTAAAATTAACTTTCAACTATCTATTGTCTTAACTATTGTCTCCTTTTAGTATTTCCTTTGCAATTTCATAGTCCTTATATTGCTTTGCAAATGCAACTGAAAAAAAGTCTTGTAAATCCTTCCCTGCAAGTAATAGGCTTTCTCAGTTATCTGTTTTTCTGATCATTTGTTCTTGTTTTTTAGATTTTTTTCTTTTGCATAATACCATTTCCCTTTACCATTCTTAATGAAAAATATATTTACTTTTAAAAGCTTCAATTTATGCAAAATAAATCGATTTCTGTCAGCTCAGAATCAATTAAATTGGGCAAATATTTGGCTTCTTTTAACATCTGTGTAAATCAGGCTATATCTCTCAGTCTCCCAGCTTAAAGGCGCTGCAGAGTTAGATTTACAGGGATAAGCGAAATATGTGAGGCAAGTGCCTGATCACTCATTCAGTTCAATGGCAGGGAATGATGAGGTTTGTTTTCTTCTCATGTAACAGACCAGGAATGCAAAGTTTTGAAAGCAGAAGGAGAAGATAAATATCATGGCATATATGCACACAAAAATTAATAGTGTGACAGGAAACAAAGAGGGAAAGATAGTAGGATAGATATATTCATAATCCTGCTGTAATTTATTTTTAATGCAAAAAGGCATGTCTGTTCAAAACACTGTATCATACATACATCAATATTTACGCCTGGGTTTTCTGCGTTTGATCCCAAATATTTTACTAGGTGTGAACCTAAAACTGATACAAAAACTCTTTGAAAACAACTACTGATCTCAGAAGACAAGAAGAGTGGAGTTTCCTTACCTTTACTGAGCCACAGCCACTCGGGGAATGAAACACGGTGTTTTGGTTGGGGCAAACACTGTCACGCACTTCTTTGGCCTTTCTGGTGCATTTGGACAGCACAGGATAGTTCATAACACATTTAGTTTCTACAGCTCTTAGGAATTACTCCTTGTCTGAAATAACCAGCCTGCATGCCTGTCATTGCAGTTTTCTGAGATAGTCCCTGTGTTAATATACTGAGTGCTCTTACAAGGCACGATATCAAATTAGTATACAAAAATGTGAGCACTTGCATCTTCAGAATAGCACTTTGTGGTATTTAATATCAACCAATTAAGATGTTATTTTCAAGGAGAGGCTTGGCATTTTTTCAAAAATTTACTTTTTGAGGCCTGAAAAAGATTTAGTTGGCATGGAGAGCTGATCCCAGGCTTAGACTTTTTGATGGCTTCAATGTGAACACAGCTGGAATTTTTTAAGCTGAGTCGGCTAAAAACCCACTTCCTGCCACTGTTGAAAATAATGCACCATCATTTTATTTTTTTCCTAAAGCAGACAAACCTACAGCAAAGACAAAAGAGTTTAAAGCCCTCATGAGATGTTTTATTGTGGTTTGCATTAGGGAAATAAAGCTGTGCATACACGGCTATAAAATATGAAAATGAATATGCCTGTAAAGCCATTATCTCTGATTTAATAACTTATCATCTTTATAGCTTTGGTAAGTCCCTTTAAAATGAGAAGGGTGTCAGCCATTCATTTCTCCAGTAGAAACCTTGTTTTTCTTACAGATACTTGTGAACCTAAAACTTTTTCAAACATAATTTTCAAAAGTAGAGTAGGAGAAGAATCAAATGTCAGTGATTTTTGTTTCACTGGATGTTTCTTCAGACTCCCTTTCTACTATTTCTTAATCCCAGGTAAACGTGTTCTTAAGCTCACACAGGCAGCTGAAAAAATGTGTTCTTAAAATGACAAAACTGCATAAAATTGCAAAAATAATTTGAAACTGTCAGATGTGGTCAGGTATACCAGCATCTGCACTAGCCATGTTCAGAGAGTGAAGCAAGGAGAAGACATACAAACTTGGCCAGCATGGTTTGGCCCACCAGGCAGGTCCAACAAACAACAGGCTTGTATCTGGTCCTGTCTTTTCCTTCGAGACAAGGGAGAATCTTTGCTTGTACAGTATCTGCTTCCTTGGCTGATGAATTCTTCCTCCCGCCCCAGCACCCTGAAGACGAGCACTAACATGGCACTTACAGAACAGAAAGAACATGAGTCTTGCTGCGTTTGTATGCATTTGACTAGTTAAAGCTGCTGCTGTGTCCACTTCAGTAAAAGCAGGCGCTGGGGGAGAGGGGCAAGCACAGGAATTCAACATCTCCCCAGCAGCTGGGGAGAGCAGACCACCCTGATGCAGGAGGTCTGAACAGGGTTTTATAGAGGAAGGTTGTGCCAGCTGAATCAATACTAGAGCAGGTTTCATACCTACTGTGGTAATTTACATTGATGTGTTGGAGGAGGTGATCTAATAGAATAAATTTTTTGGTTTTTTAAAAAACAACCTTTCTTGACTTGGATTTGTTTGCAGATACAGGAATCTGGCACAAATGATGACTTAATTTCCATTTGCTATTTCAAAAAAAGATACATTTCATTCCAGATTCTCAGAATTTCATTGCCAAGTATCTTCCCTCTTCAGAGCACTCCAGATACATCCAGCATGGTGGTACAATGATGAGATCCCTCTCCATTATTATTATTGTTATATTTGTGCTCCTATTGAGTACGTTTTTATTGGTATTGGTATTTTGGTATTGGTATTAGTATTGGTATTGGTGTCAGGCATTGAATGCTGGTTATGAGGCAGCCTGTCCTTCTCCCTGTATACTCAATTCTTCTCTTATCTTGTCCTTAAAGAGGTGAAAGAAGTCTGCCTGCACTTGTCCAACAGGCAGGCAGCTGAGTTTTTTCTTTTCACTCCATGTGGTGACTCTGAAGGACCTTTACTTTAAGGTTATTCTCTTTTTACACATGAGGGGACAATGGTGTTGGGAGGGGGTTATGGCTTGCTTACGACTGTTGAAAACTTCCCTAGCCACCTGGAGAAAACCCCCTTTCAGATCAAGTTGGATGTGAGAGAAAACATCTAACAAAGATCAACTAAACTTGAGATTGTGTGCAACATCAATAAACCACAGCACTCTGAATAAACAAGGTGGCCACTCACTGTTTACTATTCCCTTTGCTTATTTTTCCTGCTCTGTGTCTGTGATAGCCCCAGCCTGTTTGCTGAGCAGCTGAAAATGAGTTTTGTTCAAAGTGAGTCTAATTCTTGGTAGACAGGTATGAGTCCTATGTGGAAATGTGTGACAGAGAAATAGCAGATTGTGAGACATTTTTTCTCTAAAAGGCCCTCTCAAGAAAGCAACTATTTCTCTGTGGAGAGTGAGGGGGTGACGTAGCAGTCACCAAGGTGTGAAAGGGTCTTGTGGAGATTACTCACAGGCACAAGGAGTTGGGATGAAGTTACTCCACCCCAGCTCATGTTGTATGAGAACATTCAGCCATAACGTCTGCTCTGGAGGTAACCTCCAGCTCCGCTGAAGCTGACTTCAGATCTGATACTAGATCTTTTCATGTTGAAGAAAGTACATGTGTGTATTCTTTTTAGGCTCAGTTAGGAGGGAAAATATTAATTTTCTATGAAGGAATTGAGCATAGTTCTGGCCTACTGTGTCATTTATATATTAAAGTTTTCTGCAATTGTGCCAATTTATTTGTTTTGATTTGTGGAGAGGAGAAATCGGCCATCCCACATAAGAGGTGCTGGTGAAATGGAAGAAGCCCAGTGAGGGGCTGCTAAGCTGTCATGGGCGCTGGAGCACGTGGCGAGCAAGGAGAGGCTGAAGCAGCTGAGTCTTCAGCCTGGGCAAGAGAAGGCTGAGGGGCGTCTCGTGGCTGTCTTCAACTGGCTGATGGGGAGAGTACAGAGAGCACAGAGCCAGGGTCTTCTCAGAGGTGTGCAGTAACAGGACAAAAGACAAAAGTCTCAAGTTTTAGTGAAAGAAATTCTCTTTAGATGGTAGGACTTTTTTTCTTTCTTTCTTTTTTTTTTTTTTTTTTTTTTTTTTTTTTTTTTTTTTTTTTTTTTTGCCACTGGGAGCATAGTGAGTCACTGAAACAGGTTGTACAGGGAGGCAATGGACACTCCATCACTCCAGGTACTTGAAATTCAGCTAGATGAGATCCTGTGCAAACCCATCTCACTTCAGTGGCTAGCCCTGTTTTGAGCAGGATGTTGGTCAACATGACCTTCAGGTGTCCTTTCCAACCAGCACGCTTTGTGTTTCTGTGATTTTGTCGGCAATCAGCAGGTGTAAGTATTAAGATCTTGGTATCTATTTTGGCAGTGTTTCCAGCACAGCTTATCTACTAAAGCAGTTCTGAAGAAGGTGGTTAGCTTTTCTCAAAAAGGTCAGAAGTCTGACCCAAATGACCTGGCAGCCTGTGTCCACAATGGAAGCTATAAACACTCAACATCAGGAATTTTTATTTAGATGCCTACTGCAAATTATTGTGCTAAAGTGTGGGTTTCCAAGTTTGAAACTTGGCATTTTCTGTAAATTGTTTTCTTACAGTTTAATACAATAGATTTCCCTGATGTGGAGGGGCAAAACAAGGATCTGTCTGTAGCAGCACAGTAAAATATAAAAATTCCTCTTCTAAGGTGTGGTAGAAATCCTAGATATGCAGCATTACATGAAATGATATGAAAGCAATGTCAGATGATTCCATGTGTACTTTCTGTACATAATCTCCTTCGTTCTCTTGTTTAAGAAAAAGAGATTGCCTTCTTGTTGTTAAACTGAGCCCATTCATAAAATGATGAGTAAATCACTACAGATGATTTACAGGTGCAGAATTTATTTATTTATTTTTAAAATTCTATTGAACTCCTTTAATACCAAATTAAATTAAGTAAGTGACATTTCTGACTAAATTTCAGAGTAGCCATTTGGTCTCAGAACAGATATTACATTTTTACTTACTGTGACATCTGGTTCTAGTTTATTTTCAAAGTTTATATCTGTACTTATGTATAATGTTACATAGAACAGATAAAGCAGGTTTCTACAGTATATACTGTGCTTGTGGAGGTATATGTGTCTACTCCTGGGCAAGTTTTATGTTATCTGATGTATGGCAGATGTATAGCGAAAAAAGTTTGCAAAAATGATATTAAAGTGGCAAAGTCCAGAGCAAAAAATTCTGAACTACCTGGCCATATGCTGTTTCATATGCATATCATCCTAAATTTGCCCAAGCCATGGTATTTTATTTCTTTTCAGTGGCTGAGTTTACAAGCTTGAACTCTGTTATTTGATGATAAATGTACACACACGTGCACACATACATGCATGCACAACCAGCCTACAAAAGACTAGTAATATGATACGTGCTTCTGAGCTTATTCTTTCCAGTCGTGTGACTGAATATTTGAAAAAGTCATTAGAAGTGTATTGACTGTTGGGCTGTGCAGACTTAGGGAAACTTTCTTTAACTTCTCTGAAAGGCTGTAATGGTGTCTTACTTACATTATTTAATAAAAACACTATGTTTTTCCTGTCTTCATAGAATCACAGAATCACATGAGTTGGAAGGGACCACGGGCCAAAATCCTGTTCAAATCAGGTCTGATTAGATCAGGTTGCTCTGAGACACGTCCACTTCCATCTTGAATAACTCCAACGTTGGAAATCCCACCCTTTATGTCAGTGTTCCAGTAGCCTCCCAGCAGGTCATTGTACACAGCAATAACATTTCCCCTTTTTCTTTGCTTCTTAAAACTGAACAAACCCAGTTCTGTCATCTGTCTGTCTATGCCATGTGCTCCAGAAACTTTGTTCTTTGGCTTATTTTTAGTCTTGGAAAGTGATTCTTCCATTCTAATGGTGAGCTGCTCATTTCGGTAACTCCTCACCATCTCTTCACCCCTCTCCAGGCTCATCTCCAGATATAGTATGAACAGAGTCTGACTCCATTCATATTACAATAGTTCATCATTCAGCCAGTTTAAAACCGAGGAAGATCAGAATCAGGACCATGTATCTGTATATGCACTTAATGACTGTTAAGTTGTTTTGGTATCCAGCTGGGGAAGAAAAAGGTGGATTTTGTTGGCTCCAGTGGGGTTAGAGTCAACTATTGATTTTTTTTTTTTCTGGAGAGTGTGAACAAATGTGTTTTGTGTCCCATGGCAGTCATTGAGTGTTTCTTGAGGCTGGATATCATGATACCATGAGGAACTCACCTGCTAGCCATTTTTAGAGGAGTTTTTCTATAACTTTCTGAGGATAACTTTTGATTCCTGCCCATAACTCAATTAATAAAAGCAGTTTAAAAGGAAAAACCTGTGTATCCATTACCAGTTCCCTATTAGTTTACATCTTGAGCATTCATTCTTGTCACTGGGGAAAGCCAAAGCATTGTGTCATTTTGGTAATATAAAAATAAGAGCAAATTAGCTTGTATATGAATAATACAATAGAAAAGATCTCAACTGACTTCTTTAGACTGCACTTTGTCCAGACAAATTCATTCTCTGTGTGGTAAAAGATAGGTGGATTTTGTGTGTAAAGAGGTATTTATTTTCATTTGATCTGCCTTAATCCTAAGGATATGGGTTCAGATCCCAGAGCCATTGAAAATATTAGCTTGATGCTTCCATCAGCCTTCAAAAGCTCTGTGATTGAAGGCTCTCAGCAGCTGTTATCTACTATAATAAATACCAATGATAAAAAAGACTAGAGGAGATGAAGATTTTTTTTTGAAGAACAAATAAAACTATTTTCTTTCTAAATTAAGTTAGGAAAAAAATCCTTTGATGATTTCTTTATTGATAGAAAATACCAACAAGATTGTTCTTGGATAGAGCAATTGTTCTTTTCCACAAATATTGCTTAGGATTTGGGGGTCGCAGTTCATAGCAAAATATGCTGCCTCTGTTTGCCCAGCTGCCACACCTCCTCTGCCTTGTCTCTTCCTGCACGTTAAAAAAGAGGCTGAAAGCAAGGTAAATGGAACAACAGATTTAGTGCTGCTCTGTTTGTAGACCATAATTAATGTAAATGGTGTTAAAGGATTAAGACTTTTTGCTTCCATGTACATATCCCACCCGACAGGAATGCTACCCTAGTATTTAGCACGGCAAAGAGGGCATAGTCTCTCAGTGTGGTTTTGGCTAGATAGCGACATGCAATGGTGATCCAGGATGCAGGAATAAGCCTTGTAGGTTTTTTTTATTATGATTTGGGTTTTGGGTTTTTTTACTGTTAAGTCAGGGTTGCAACAACTGAAAACTGCTCCTCCAGCATAACCAGGGCATCGTAGATAGAGCAGGCCCTCAGAAAGAAGCAAGCCAAAATGTCAAAACCAAAGGAAACTCTTAAGGAGAAAAAGGACATGGAAAAGCTGTTTCTTCCAGCTTTCATTCCGAGTTCAATTTTATGGATGTTACACACAAATTAAAGTAAGATTGTGTTACAGAACTTTGTGTTAAAAAACCTTATGGTACAAAACTTAAAAAAAATACTTGTGTTCATGTCTGTGTTTCCATACACTTTGAACAGTTACATTTTAATTTCAAAATGGTCTGCAGAGATTTATCCACAGCATATAGCTTGCATTGCAGCAGTTCTTCTCTGCCTTACATGTTTCCATTTGTTTTTGGCAAAACAAAAGGAAAAAACTAAAAAGAAATTTCATTTTGTGGGGGAAAAAAAAACCAACAGCGAAACAAAGCAGAAATCCTTCTGAAGTCCAGTAATGTTACGAAACTTTGGATCATGATCATATTTTTCAATGAGTTCAGTCTTTCAATTAAAAATCTACGTTTAATCACATTCCACCCTAAAAGAAGGTGTGCAGTTATGAACACAGTGATACATGACAGTGTTCAATGATTTTTTTTTTGCTGTAAGAGAGTATTCAATTTTCTAATGAAAGTTAGAATGAAAACAAAAAAGATTAGAACCAGTTTCTATGGGTTTACAATTTTTTTCTTGTGTCCCAACTTCAGCATGAGGCACTTAGCCAGTTCGGAGGTTTCAGAGCCCATGGAAGTGGGGATGCATTAACAGGGTAGCACTTCCACATCTCAGAACAAGCCTGGCTGCTCCCTTGGCAATGATGAAAAGGGTACAGGTTTGGTGCTGTCCCTTCTTGGCTGCCCATGCCAGTAATTGCCACTTTGTATTATTTATAGAGACGGAGTTGGTTTGCAGGTTTGTTTTTTCCTTCTTTTCTCTTTAGCCACTACCCCCCAAAACTGCACCCAGGCTTTTTGTTGAGGTTTGTCTGGTGGAAGCAGAATTAAAGATTTTTGTGTACTTTGCCGTCTTACGACAACTGGCAGCAACTGAAATGAGGCATGTCAAGCAATTACCACAAAAAGAAATCAGTAATTTACAAGTTCAGACAAAGGTTAAAGAAACAGACCTTCTCTGTAATTGTGCTGTCTCTTACAGTTAGTTAATATTTTCAGATTTGAGAATATTTAATTTTCCTAATGGAGGGAATGTTACACTACAGTTCAGAAAAGAAGGTGAAATCAAAAGCAAAGTACTCTCTTTTTCAGCAGAGCAGTGCTAACACTTGTGTTAGTCAGTGGAAATAATATGGGGGTGGATGGGAAGCAGTAATTCATTACCGTCTCTCCTGCAGTCAATTAAATATGTCTCATAGTTAACTGATTAAAGCTGCCTTGTTCCCATTATGATAATAATAATAAGATTCTGAAACAGGCTGAGAGTAGGACCATTTCTCCCAGCATCTCAAATCCTTAGAGGAAGGGAAAAAGTAAAACCCAGATGCCAGCCTTACCAGTTTGAGTTTGATTATGCAGAGTCAAAATCAAATAAAGATTTTTCAAAATGAAAAGAAGAACAAAATGCTCAGCTACAGAATGTGTTTAATGAAAAAAATCTTGACAAGGTTTCATAAGAAACATGAGATACCTAGAAATGTTTATAAATGTTTTAATACTGCTGGTACATACGTGGCCATTTGTGCTAATGCTGCCTCTTTATTCACAGAGGTGTTGGAAAAATAAAATTTATTAGTGATTCTGAGACTTGCAAATACCTGTTGTGAAGACCACATAAGTACTGAGAGGGTAACTGTATTTTCTACAAATACAAATTCAAGTTTCTATAGCTGCAAAGTTTTTCTTCCTACTCTGATATTGACTCCTGTTAATAGCTAGACCTGCTGAATATTAAATAGCGCAAGACATTCAAGAAAATTTCACACATTACAAAACCATGGGTCAGAAAGCTGATGATCTGCTGTGTAGATACAAGTTTAATCGATGAAGATTCTATGTGAAATCATAGATCGTCTCACGTAGAAGTAGTTCCTGCTTTCTGCACCCTTCCCCCATCCCCAATTTGTCTGCCTTTCAAATAGTACAATTATAGAAGGATTTCATAGAGCTGATCTCTTTAATGTCCTTCTCCTTCTGTAAAATCTGTTGTTATTTGTTTCTAAGCTCCTTAAGAGACTACGTACTATTTTGCAAGGCTAAAATGTGCATTGCCCTGACAATTCTTTACACTTACTGTCTCCTCCAATTTGATTCATATTTGCTCCCTTCTGTATCTAGTCCTCTGTCCAAGTTAAAAAGTAAAATAAAGTAGAAGAGATGTTTGGGCCTCTGAACACATTGCTGAAAGGTTCCTTTTTCTACACACAAATGTTCAGAGTATTTCTCACAGAAGAATAGCATAAATTATGGCAATTGCATTCACAGAACAGTGAATGGTATTGTCAGTTTGCTTAGGAAAAACTAATGGGGTTGTAAAGAAATACTATCTACTTTATTAGAGTAAAATTTGACAGCTGGAAAAACAAGGGCAATAGTCTGGCTTCCATTTTCCATTGATTTTAGCCCCCAACATTCAGAAGACTTCCTTTTCTGCAAAACCACATTCACACTGCCTACACACAAGCACAGAGTGCTCTTGTGCTTCAAGCCAGAGGCAGATTAAGCTTCATTAGGAGAGTAAAGCTTAGGGAAAGTTCAAACTGTAACAGATAGTAAGTTGACAAATAAAGAATTAGAGTTTATTTTACTAAAGCCAAAAATAATGGCTAGAGTGAGGTTCCCATGGTTCTTTTGTGCCTTTAACCACTGGGTAGAAATACAGTCACTTTTCACAGTCTGGTTTACATACCGTGTAAACCTGGTAGCCACATACCATAGCTTTTTTAATGCATTTAAGCACCCAGTGGAAGCACACATATCTCTCATTAAATAAACAAAAATATGCCTATAAATTGTTTACCTAACAGCAAGAAATAAGAACTGGAACAAGAATATGTGTTCAGAGTATTCTTAGGTAGATGTACTAGCGGCTCATCTTAAAGGCAACAAGAATGAATGCGTTTTGTGTCTGGATAGATTGGATTAGCTTTCAGTAGCAACGTTAAATTCTCACCCAAGCATCTTCATAATTACACACTTTCCCAGGCCTTACTAGTTCTAGGATGAAGGATGGATCGTTGCAGTTGAGTGACAGATACCTGTGGTAACTAATAAGCTGTGATTTGGGAATTTAAGTTGTTCTCACTCCATTAGCAAACTGTAAAATGGCTAACATGCAGTGGCACATTTGTATACAAAGGTCTGTAACATTAATACCTGAAAACTTTTTATTAATATATATTGGATGAGCTTCAACAGATGATTTACCAATGAATGATACTACTTGCTATAAATTATATACTGGAATGCACAACATACTAGATAGTGACTGCATGCAAACAGTGTTACAAAGTGAGGGCTAATACAGCAAAGGAATAACATGCTCAGATGTCTGGATGTGACTGGCTCCTGGAGTGGAATTCAAAGCCTGTGTTAGGTGTCTGTGCTTGCTCTTGAGCCCACGGGGAGCGTTAGGCACCTCAGATGGGGAGCGTTAGGCACCTCAGATTGGGAGCTAAAGCAACCCTGTCAAATAAACAAATGCTGCCAAAAATCGTCATGCCTCTTTAAACATTACCTGGAAACAGCTAGGGGAGAATCTTTGAGGATGGGAATAGGACACAAATCTTGGTATTTAGTTGTCTTATTCAGGACTGCATGGAGGTACCTCCATCAGCCTGGAATCCACACGAAGGGTCATTGTCTGAAGAGAAATGTTTGCATAGTTTACATTCAAAGCATGGAGAGGGATTACTTTCTTTTCTGCATTGTGTGTAATAAAGAGAGAAAAAATGTTTTAATTTCCATCTTAATTTGGAAGCAAAGAGGCAGCAGTTCCAATTCCAACCCATGTTTCTTAAATAACTGTTTTAAGTAGGAGACGTAAGGTAAGGTATTCAAAGAAGTGTACTTCTCACTCCTCTCTAAGTTTTGTCACTATACATGAAAAATAGTGCAGAAGAACTAGATTGAGAAGCATAAAGGGCAATAGATTAAGTCTGAGTCATATCTACAGTTTCTTCTTTTCATAATTCAACTTTATTTTATAGTAACAGGAGCAGTCTTTGGGATGGTGGAAGACCGGAGCTGTGGCCAGCCGCTGTTCCATTTTTCACATCCATCAGATAATTTCTGTAGTTTACTGAAGGGAGACACTAGATGTCTGGCCCCGAAGTCTTCTCTTTGACTGTCTCCTGCACAGATTAGGCCTCATAGATTAGCTGTTGTGTTGCATCTCCAAGACTGGATGTTGGGAAACATCTAGTTTTGGAAGGTTGCTAACGCTTTGGCCGGGCTTTAGGCTGGCTCACAAATGCCAAAACTGAGTTAAATTTGCATATGTTGCCAGAAGGTGCTCCTGTGCTCGGAGGTTTTAAGTTCTTGCTGTTATGAGTGAACCAATCTGTCGTTCTATATGCTAGTGATCCCTAAATGCTGAAATGCCTGTGTTCTGGAATGGATTTAAGCCCTGGTGAATATCTCCTTTAAAACTTTGATAAGGTTAATTAAATTGTTGTTTGGTGCTTTGTAAGAACAATTTACTTTATGGCTAGAAGGAAACTACTGCACTGAAAGCAACTATAAAATGGTGAAGACTGTGAATTTAGTTTTATAAGTTATTTTTAGAGAAGTAAAGAAAAAAAGAGATAAGAGTCGGGGTAAAAATAGTACACTTCTTTGGTAGAAGGCGAACTTTGTGGTCAATACATGTATCGGAGCAATCCTGAAGATACTCATTTAAAAACCGTGAAATGCAGGGCAGTACATACTTATAAGCTAATTCTGAAGTGCGTAATTAATAAAAATTGCCCTGTGTTGCAGTTACAATTTGTGCTGACAGTGAAAAATACAATTTGAAACCACACATTTAGGCTGACTCCCTCTTCTTTCTTCGTCATTCAAGTAGCCTTCTCAGCTATGTATGTGGGGGCAGCTGCGTTTACCTCTAATGAAATTATGCCAGCAGAGAATTTGGCTCTGTTTCATTAACTTTGCTTGTTTCTTGGAGCTTTTATGTCTCATTCCCTCAAGCAACAGGATAGATATCTATTGAAGATACTTGTGAATTCAAAACACTTTGTAATTTTTGCCTCAGGTAAGAAAGATATCTAAATATCTCTCTTTTCCTAATATGTACACATGTACACACACTTCTTTATCCCTTTGTCTACATTTACACACATACACACAGAGGCACAAAATGTCATTGGGAGACTGCTATCTTAAGAAATAGACCCAATCAATATTTAAATCCAGTCCTAATGCAAAGACATGTCTTACAAATGTAGGAATCATGAAAATCAGAAATATTAGAAATCTTTAACTCCTCTAATCCGCCTCATTTTAGTGAAAAAGTGTTTGCTCCAGCACATTTTTGTAGGGCTTTCTCATGTTCAGTAATGAATATCCTAAGCACAGAAACTTTTTTCTGAGCTGTTATTTCAGGAAGAAGAATTATTTTCTAACTATGAGCCTTTGTTTTCTGTTTTATACTCTCTGTAACAGTGAATTATACTTTTGTGCACCATCCTAATCCTATCCTGTCTGAGCACAGAGCGCTCACACAGAACTGTTGTTATGTTGCTTTACAATAATTTTTTGGCCTTGCTGGCCATGCTTTAGTTTGTTCATGTTTTCTTGATCTTCCTTCATAATTGGGTCTCTTCAGTCTCTTGAATACTTAGAGCGTTCCAAACTCGTGCCAGTCTTCACATTACCAATACAGAAGAGTTTAGCAAGGGAGTTCATTATTCCATGGATAATCTTAGTGTGGTAAAGGGCTGTTCTATGATGGGATTCGTCCAGGTAGGCTTCAAAGTAATGCTAAATACAATTCAGTGCATTTTTAATTTATTTCTTGCAGGTGCATACGCTTCCATTGTTCTAATGGTAATTTAATGTGTGCAAATCCAGACTAACTCCCTTGAAGTCAGTGAATATGCATCACCTTCCTAATTGTGTACTAAGGTATTAGATTTGAAATAGTAAAAATACAGTGAGCCAAGTTCATAGGCACACTAAGATATCACCAGTGCCACAGTACTAGTGAAGTAATAGAGCCAAGACTTTGGACAATTCCATTTACATGCTTATGTGCACGCTGTTTCCTGATGCTTCTCATTTTGCCATTGACTCACCAGCTGTACAAATGCGTAGGGCTGCACTCTCAGCTTTTTAATATATTCAGGCACATGTCTGCTCTTGCCCTCTAAAGACCACATGTGCAGTAGGACGGAAGCGTGAATTAGAGGGTATGTCGTTCCACAGGTTTTCTGATTAATTCATCCTAGATTTTGCCATTCAGTTTGACTGGAGATGGAAATCTCAGATTTTACCTACAAAAGGAAATGATACCTGAAGTCACGCACCTGAGCATAATTCAAGTAATTTCCTCACTGATGACTGAGACAGGTTTACCTTGGCAGGTGTGATGGGGGACACCCATACCAAGTTGGGTGGCTGATAAGAGCAGGCAGCAATGCTGCATTAGGCTGCTTTCATGTCAGGTATTTGTGTCCCCACTTCTCCCTGCAGCACTTTGTGACTCCACTTTTAGGTATCAAGACAATCTGCTGTGGTTTGTACACAAGAGGCAGAGAGCTCCAAATACAGTGTTGTGGTACCGGAACAGGGGCTTCATGATGTACAAACCAGTTACGTGTTTCTCTGTGACTGATATTGTCAGTATTGTTGCCAGTCTTGGAACATTCCAGTGAAGGCAGATTTGCCCGTAACAGAGACTTGCTGCCAACTCTGAACACTTTCTCTGTATATTCTTCACATGTATGGGTACATCTGTTCTGCTGAGGGCTCCCTTCAAAAGCAGGGTTTCGACTTGGCTCTATAGACTTCTGCTCTGAACAGCCTCATACTTAACCAGCAAGGATATTTAGGTCTGAAGTTTGGTGTGAGCCTCAGGCTTGGTGTAATATTGTTTACTCAGACAATTGTCACTGGTGCCAGCACTCCTTATTACACAACATAGAAATCTGCTGCCTCCTTGGTCCCTCTGATAGCATCAAGGCATATTCTGCAGAAAGCAGCCTCCGCGTTTACTCATCCTTTCTGCATGCCCTGAAAGAAGATAGTGATGGAAAGGAGAGGAAAATGTAATTCAGCAATGGAGTCTTTACAGCTGTTGTGCAATGTGCATGTAAAATCATCTCCTTATGCCTGTTGTTTACTGTGTAAGAAAAAAGAAGTTTAGCTGCTGAGGGATTTGTAGTCTTAAGAAGAAAAAGTTTAGCTGATCCACAGTTCTTTGAGCTGGCCTTAAAAGGGGTAGAGAGAAACAAGCACTGGGGGCGGGGGGGAGGGAATGGGCTTTTGTTAAAGAACAATAGAAACCAAGAAAGACTCACCATGATGCTCAGGAGAAGTTTGTGTTTTCTCTAATGCTTAATATACTATTTTTCTAGCAAATGTATCCTTGCAAAATAGGACCCAGGTAAATCAAACTAACAAAATAAATTAGACTTATATGGGTTGGGTTTGGTTTTTTTTCATTTTAGGTGCATAAGATGCCTGAAGGCAGTTTTAACATGCATAAGCTTCAAAGGATTGTAAAATCAGTTATATGGTATATGCAAAATAAGAAGAATTTCTAGTTTGTTTGTTTGCTTTCTTTATGGTTAAATGTCTGTGTGCCATGCAGTAGGCAGGTTTAAAGTGCAGAAGTGTTTAGGTATGCAATAGGGAATGGTATTTAGTTAATGGTGTTTAATTAATTTGATGATGCTGTTCTTCAAGTAGAGTAAATGGATGTAGGCTGTACCTTTTGAGCCCATTAGCTTTATTGCTTCCTTGAAGGTATGAAAAAATTTGGAAGAAGTATTAGAACAAGTATGAAATAAAATCTAAAATGCTTATCTCTTCATTGGAATCAATAGAATTTGTCCTTGGATTTTAAAGCAGTTTTTCATTACCTACTGTGAAGAGTTTTTGCATAAAAGCCAGAAAACCTGGATGATAATATTGTGCATTATTAAACGTATCAGGACGCTCTATGTGGGAGGGCCACTGAGTAAACTACAGAAATGGCATCAAGATCTGTAAGACTGGTAAGAAAACAAGACTCTACTATCACTTCTACAATGTGGATTAGACATCAGAACTGAAAATTAGATAGGGGATATCAACCCTTCTAATCTTCAGTTACATTTTATGCCATTTTCTTTCCTACCTCTCTCCATTATTGCTTTCCGAAATTAAATACAGTTTTGTGTAACAATGCTATAGCAACTGTAATGATCATTCTGCCCGAGGCTGGTTTGATCCTGTGCTTCTCACACTTTACACATACCTATGTCTGAACAGGGAGTTGGATTTTACTGGGGTGGTGAATGTGAGAGTAAATCTGACCCTCCCTGCCCACTCTCCGTGTCCCCGTGAGAGCAGGACGGCTTCCCAGCGGCCGCCGCAGCAGGACAGGGCTCCTGGCTCTGCTCTGCGGTGCCGCTGCCCGTGCCCGGGCTGAGCTCTCTTGACTTTTTGCCCAGACGACAGAGCTGTCCTGCATGCCACTCCGGGGTCACGGCTGTCCCCCGGTGCCCGCGGCACGGTGCAGAGCAGCCTTCCCGGCCAGAGATGCCACTGCCAGCGGGCAGCTGCATCTCACGCGGTGTATTTTTGGAAGTCTCTGAACTTTACAGTTAAAGATGTGCCAGAAGCGGTTAGGAAAAGTTCAGGAGGCACTGAGCACTTGAGTGCAGACTTTCAAACACACTGGTCTGACAGTGTTAATAAAACCTAATTTGACAGTCCTTTACTGAATTTAAGTGGATCAAGCTTACGGCTGTAGATTAGCTTGTTTGAGTCACCTCATGTCCAGCAATTACTTCTTCTCATTAGAAACTCTCACCTTTTGTTAAAAGTGATTAAAATACATTTTCAAGTTTCTAATAAGGAGAACTTTTAAGAATATTATTTTCCCAGGGATTAGAGACTTGTGATAGGTCCTGGAATACTGTGGGCTGAGCAAGCATTAGCAGGACTGGTGAGTGTGCTGCGGTGGCAGGCTCTGCTCGGCGGTGGGGGGGTGAGAGGGAGGCTGCAGAGGAAGAGTGGGGAATGACGGCAGGAGGAAGGCAGAAGTGGACTCTGCTTCAGAATGAGCAGACCAGCCAGGAAAGTACTGAGATGAATTAAAGCAGGAAAGAATTTTTATTTATTTTTTTTTTTGTTTCAGAAAAGGAGTAATGAAATGCTTGGGTTAGTCTGTCATAGAGTCTAATTTAGTTAACCTCAGTGGGCCACTTATCGACTTCCAAGGAAGGAAGAACTGTGTATCCATTAAATCATGTTCAAGATGAATAAAAATTTCCTGTTCCTTCAAGTGTTCCACCTTTTCTTTCTGTAATGCTCCTAAGTATTTCCCACGAGGGACTCATTTGCTTCTCAGGGGATTTGGCATTCATGTAACAGTCCAAAAACATAATAATCTTATGATTTGGTATTACAGGAGTATTGAAGAGATTTATGGGGGAGAGAGAGTTGTGAGGAGCAGCACAGTGCCTGCTGTATTCTCAGAACAGGTTTTTGCCTCTCCTCCCACGCACTTTGTCACCTGCAAAGGGCTCAATGTGTGCTGCTCTTTCAGGGAGCCTGTTCCTGCTCTGCCTCCCACCTTTGTGCCCACTCTCCAGTACTGGGTACTGCTTTCGCTGCCTTCACTTCTCTGTGCCTTAAATCACTAAAGTCACTAAAACAACGTAATGCAGTGTTTTGCTTCTGCAACTGTTGAACACTTGTAATGGATGCTAAAGCATTTTGGAGTAGTGATTTGTGATCTGTCCACCCATACATAAATACATCTAATATATGTATTTTTATTTTGTGGCTAATATTTGGCTCTCTAAAACATAAATTACTGAAGTTTTTCTTTTGCTAATTTATTCTGTTTTCCAGTATAACTGAGTCTTTGTGTGGAACAGGTAAAAAGATTTGGTAAAGTCGTAATTAAAAATGGTTTTCGGTCTAAATATTAAAAGTATTAATGGGACCAGGCTGGATTGCGACTGATCAAGGCTGCTACTAGGCTGCTACTAACTAGAAAAGTTGAGTATGGAAGCAAAGCACTTTACTGTGAGAAACTTCTGTGCTGCAAATCTAAATTGAGGGATGGAAAAAGAAACACTTCCCTACAGTAGGCAGACCTAAGCTCCTGTTCCTTTCAGGGGTCACCTTACAGTAATGATTGACTGTCCTGAATCATTACTAAACCAGAATTACTTAATAAATTCTAAAGCTTCTGGTCATGTGATCTTCTGAACTAGGACTTTAACCACTACAGGCTACAGCCTACTCCATGGATGTGTACTGCGTAGGAACAGGTCCTTCACATTTTCTACCTGATAGAACTGTTTTTTTGCTTTCTCTCTTTGTATTGATTTTCAAGTTGCCCAAAGTGCTTTGAACCCTGTAGTAAGCACTGTTTTCGCAAGGTAGTAAAGCTGCAATATCTGAGAAGACTGGAACTTGCATCCATGGAGCCAATGCATGACTTGACAGCTTGAATGATGAAATCTTTTCCTTTAGACTACAATTTGTAAATATTGTTTCCTTTGCATTCACCTAATTCTTTTAAGTTTTTATTATCTTTATATATTTTGGGCATCTGCCATGAACAGGACACTACTTACTGTTCAGCATATAGCAAAGTTTATGAGTGTATTCAGGGAGGGAATTGTGTCTCATCAATGTATCAAGAAATGAGAGGTTAAAAGAGTTTGACACAGCTTTTCTGAGTGCCTCAGTTGAAATCTCTTTGCAATGTTTACTTCGCCACTTAATATAATTTTACACATCCAGCCTAAAAAGTTTCAATAAACCTGACTTGTTATACTGCTAAACATAGAAATTTAGATACACCAGATACTGAACTAATACATGTGTGGAGGCATTTTATGGGGAAAAGGTGGAATCTCATTTGAAAAATAATTTCCATTATATTCTGTCCCTATAGCTATTTTGAGGTAGACACTGTGCAGACCTTTGGTGTGAGCTAAAACAGCTTGCTTTATGTTCTAACATAAAGCCCATTAAACATTTCACAGAAAGACTCTTACAGATTGCATGGCTGTCCAGGCTCTGTACAACAGGTGTTTAATTATGATCTCAGTCACATATATACCAATAGTCCTTGGTGCTGCCTTTCAATACTTTGTTTTAGCTCAAAATCTAATAGTTTCAACTTGATATCACTATTGATTGTAACTCCAGTGCTCATGAATTTCTATCTGTGTAATAAACACAGCAGAAGATCCAGTCTGAAGCTCATTTGATCTAAAAAAGGCAGTTACTAAGACTGAATTACTATTATTTTAAGAATTGTAATAATTAAAAAATAAATCACAAAGACTCACACCTACTTTTTCCATCTTTTTCCTTTTAGCCATCAACATGTTTTACCCAGCAGGTCTGACAAACAGCCATATGCTCTCTAGTCTCAAGGGAAGTAGTTCCAGCTTGAAAATCAATATGTCACTACCAGGCTGTGGTAATGGATGCCTACAGCAGCAGGTTTATATAAGCTAATGGTACACTGTGCAACAGCAGCTCATTTAGGTGAAAGGGTTCCCTAGTCTCATTCAAATGTTTGGGACAGCAAAAGATGAATGTTTGTAAAAGATAATAAAAATGGTAATTTGTTCACTGACGAGCAGGCTGTCTATAGTTGCTACACTAGAGATCCTACCAAGGAATACATTCAGTGTACATTAGTCCATGGGTTTTTTTCTGCAAGATGTTTTCATATTTGTAGAGTAAAGACTGGCACTACCCTTTCAGCCAGCGTAAAACAACATAGGGGCTTTTTCTTGTATGAGCATCAACCCCTCTGGACTTGCCTAAGCTGGAAGAAATGTGCAGAAAACCAAAGTTGCAAATATGTGTGTGAAATTCGGGTAGATTTTTACAAAAATACCCACAAATCATCAAGACCTGGTTTTAATGTGTGCTTTGAAAAGAGAAAGCCTAAGTGAAAGACCTAAAATAAAGGGGATTTTTAAAAGTATCCTGCCTTGATATTTTTTGTTTTGTTGTGGAGAACAATGATGACAGGTTGTATGGATCAAAGTCTGTTGAAACAAATTATTTTTATGCTGTGTGCCATTGCAAAGCCATTCACAGTGGTGCTAGTGACATCCTGCTTGCTTCCACAGAAGGGTTATTTCAACCACTGCTGCTAATACATTGTACCCTAGTGCCTTTCAGAGGAGTTAAAATACTCTTCCAGTACAGTGTATCACTACCTCTTTCAGAGCAGTGGAAAGTGGTCTTCAGTGCCAATACAAAAGAAACTGCAGACATGTAGGTTGTTAAAGACGTGTACACTTTTCCTTCCTCTTCATATGCTGTATGGTAATGCTCAGAGTCTCGTCGTTTCTTCCTGTTGCTTGGGACAATCATTACGTATTTTTTCACCTGAAGTATGTGTTCTAGTTAGCAAGGACAAGAGCGAGCTTTTGGCTGCAAAATACAAGTTCATCAAGTCATACAAGATTTCTGTCCTTTCATCATGAATGGTGACCAACAAGATATCCAGACTTCCAGCTTAAGCTGGAATCTGTTTAGATTCTCACTTAGCGTGTAGTACGTAGCCCATTTTACAGAACCTACTTCTCATTTCCATCAATACCTTTTCAAGATTAAGTTGCCTCTTTAGATTTGCTTCCATCTAATACTGGAAGTCTTGAGACAGTCCTTTCCAGTCCTTTTCCATTATTTAGGATAAAATAACATGTCTGAATATTTCAGATCCACACATCAGATTTTGTTTGACTTTAGCACTAGAAATGAGTGAAATTTTATGCAGGAGAAAAGGACGTCATTCCTAATTGTGTCTGTTTAATTCTAATGTGCATAGCTTGTGAGAGTTTGTTTAAAAAGTGCTGAAGCACATCGCCAGTGTATATCTTAATCTCCTGTTCAGACATGGTGTTCTTAGTTTAAATAACTAGTTAAAAAGAGCTATTTAAACAACCCTTTGTAACTTGTGGGAGCCAAAATTTGCCTTGTTGAGCTTCTAAAATGTAACTAAGCTGTATTTTGGTGATGTATGTGTAACTCTTTGTGTAACAAACTCCTCCAAACTCTTCCAGCAGCTTGTTTTACGTATATTTACAACCGAAGTTTCATCGAAAGGACATGTGGCCTCTTGTTTGCAAATTTGCAGGGAACATCAAAGGACATTATAAATACACTGAAAATTTCCTCTAGCAAGAAACAAAACCACCAGGTTATTTGTGCACTATGTTTGTTTATAGCCTACTTCAAAGGTTTTGGTTACCTTAGCTCTGAGCTGTGAATTCTCTCTTGCGATGTATGAGTAGGTTCAAGAACTCCTACATACACACATCAGCTTGGCAAACTAAGCCCAATGTTGTCACAATTCAGTGTACACACTAGTGTGTTGCCTGTTGTCTGAACAGTGATCTGAGTCCTGTGAAATACAGAGAAACACCCACTTTTGGCATCTTTTAAAAATCTGATCCACTGCCCCTTGAAATCAGTTGAAAGATTCCCATGACCTAAATATTGCTGTGGAGACTCTTGTCTCGGAGGGAGCCTGTAGGCATTTTCTGATAGGATCCCAGGTTGGATAAAAAGTGAAAAACTGACAAACTGTATTATCAAAGATCAGAAAGCATAACATCTTGTGAAATGTGAAGCCTTTTAGTATATTAGGTCAGCTATTCAGAGAGCTTCCCCTTCACATCAGCCTGGAAACAGAACTGATGAGCATGGGTGAGAATTAGACTCATTACAAAACTCTTCTAAAACCCAGCCATGTGAAGACAGCATTACTGAAGGATCAAGTCAGTCACTAAAAGGCTAGAAAATAGCCAGCATAAATTTAGCTCAGCTGCTTTGTGATCATGTATTGTGAAATTATCATGCCATTTTTTTGTAGGCTACCTCCATCTTTGGAATTAATCAGGGCTTGAGAGACAATTTCTGGCTGTGGATCTCTACTTTATTTATTTGCAGAAGGTACAAAGTGGAAGAGAAAAATTTCAACTCAGTGTTTCTCAGGGAATTGAGTCCTCTTGTCTGTTCCACAGTTTTCAGTGACAATGCTACATCAGTCAATTAAGTAGTGTTCTGAGCTGGTCACAAAGTGCTTTCAGCAGAGATGAAACTCCTGTTTGATTGCAGAAATGACAAATGTTTAAACTTGAGGCTTGAGAATACGTGACATACAACTGAACATATAAAGTGCTATGCAATATTAAAGTCCACAAAGAAATATAACTTTGTGTCTTCAGTTGCATACCCCATTTTTTCTTAAATTCAACTCTCCATCTATAAGTTACTAGACATGTTATAATAGTAATTTAGTTAACATTTCTAAATGCACTCAGATACCCTGAGCAGCATTGAAAAACCCCAGAGGAATTAAAAATATTGTCTTCAACAGAGGTTGAATAATTCCTATCATTGAGGAATGAAAATGAAAAAATATTGAATTACCTCAAGGATATTCAATATTCCATGCACTGAATGAGTTAGTTGGAGTACTAAGGAAAATGTGCTGATGTAATTAAGAAACATGTTATAACTCATAGTATTATAATTCACAACAACATAGAAGTCAAATTAGATTTTATTCAGGCAGTTTCCATCTTCTGAGTGCTTGAATTTGCAGTGTTAATTTTCTTTCAAAGTAAAGCTGAATGAATGAATAAAAAACTTCATAACAGTGTTTTAAAAATCACTGAATGCTGCCTTCCTCTTCTGCTGAAATTCTACCATCATCCTAATGCTCATAAAAATCATAAGTCATATATGATTTTTGAGGTCATTCAATCCTCTGCCACTTAAGTCGCAGCAGTGAGATGACCATTGTTGACCAAACCTAGAAGAGAAGTCACTTTTGACCATAGGCCAGCCTCCCTCCTGGTGTTACCCATTGTATTTGGTTGAAGGGGTTACCTCCATATCTTACCTGACCTCGTGCTGGAAGGACAGAAAGGATGTAAGACTGAGTTTGTGGAAAAGGATTCGTCTGAGACAAGTTTCTTTCTCTTTGGTCTGGCATCTTGGCCTGACATGCCTTTGGTCCAGGCTGGAACATGTCTCTGCTGTGCACAGGCAAAGCATCATTTCTCAAAGGTGCACATTTTGGGCACACATGGGTGCTTTTTCCAGAAGACAGAAGAGGACGCTTCTTGTAAAATTTCAGAACAGTCATTGAAGGGATGCTCAAACCTTTTATATGAATAGTTGTTTACACTAGCATGGTCAAGATGATGTATTATCCCTAGTTTCCTTTTTTAGAAGAGCAGAAATGTGTAGCTGAAAATTTCCAGGGTTTCAGCCCAAGGCAGACAGCCAAAATGGAAAAATTTAGCCCAAACAATTTCAGTTAAACAATTGAAAACAAAAGTGTTGAGTAACCTTTGTGTAATCTAAAAACCATGTAAGACTCTGATAGAGTGGTCATTTCTGGCTATAAAACTAATAGAAAAATCTGATTAACTACATAATTTAGGAAAAGTCTACAAATAAATTGACCACGAGTGCAAATGAATGCTAGTATCAGAGATGCTTGCTTGCTTTTTGTGTTGCAGTGCTTTTAAGCAAATTGAAATAGAAGCTTCTATAATGATACAAAACTATTTTGAAATGTGTGTTTTAACAATAAATCCACTAAACCTAACTTTGGCCTAGAAACACTGCTTATTACTTGATGAATCAGTGAAGAATGGATGAACAACTCCTATTCAAAAGTGTTATTTTAAAGCAGGTTGACAATTTACTGTAAACCTGATTCTGAATTATGCAAGTGCTGCAAAGCCTTTTGTATCCTGCAGGTCTTGGTATGAGTAAGAAATGCAAAAGAAAAGTACAAATCTGTAGCTGACTGAAAAGAGAGCAAATAAACATACTGTAGTTACAAGTTTAACAGTTTACTTTAGCATGGAGAAAGAGGGAAACACTGATCATAATACAAGAAGAACAAGTTAAAGGGTATTTATACAAGCTAGATATTTTCAAGTGTGAGAGGCTGATTAAGTTTATCCTAGACAAATTTAAGGAAAGTGTAAGGAATACTTCAGTTCCAAGGCTATGTTTGTGCTAGCAAATACAACTTTTTTTGCTGGGTGCTGATGCCATGGGGCATGAAACAGCCCAAGTCTCCACTAAAAATTATCTTGTCTCCAAAACAGGGCATCTGCATCCAAAGCATTTGCTGGGAATCATGCCTGGAAATTTCTATACTGCACCTAACCTCAGTATTTGATTGGGAAAGTGCTACCTGGCACCAGCCCAAACAATGCTAGGCTCCTCTTACCACAGTTTAACACTATAGACTTGTGTCTTCATTTTTAATGACATAATAGGTGACTCTTTTTCTTACTTGCTAAGTGCAGCACTAGTGAGTCTTTTCCAGAGTCCTTGGAGGATAGTAATGTCCAAGTGGATCACAGGATGATGCATCAGCAAAGATGAGACTGCTCTTTGCAAAGAGGTGAACAGAGGGTTTAAAAAAGTACAGACCTGTCAATAATACTGGAACCAAAAAACTTCCAAATTAACCAAAATGCTCTAACAGTCAGTTTAAATGTGTTGGAAGGATAGTGAGGTAGATAGAATAAAACAAAGCAGATTTATAAGAACTAAAGTAGATTTTAGTCTGATCCAAATTCCTTCTTTGATAGTGTCTGCTTTTATGGATGCGAGGAAGTGCATCTGTTACAGCTTGACTTAATATTGCCCCATTTCAAATTCATTAAAGCAAACTACGGAATTAAGGTCTAGATTAATGGATGGAAAATAATTTAAGAATACTGTTTTGCTGTCAAACTGGAAAGACCTCTCTAGTATGATTGCAAAGTGTCTGGAATCTTTCTATTACACATTTTCAGCTGCAGCTTGGATGATGGAATAGAATTTCCACATTTGAATATGACACCAAGCTGAGAGGAGTTTCCAGATTTTTGGAGGATAAGGTCAGGGCTCAAAATAATCTCACTGAATTGAAAAATGGTCTGAAATCAATAAATTGAAATTCAATAAGAAGAACTGCAAAGTCTGTGTGTGCAATTAGGGAGAAGAAATTAAATGGTCAAATGAAAAATGGAAGAAAATTGGGCAGCAGCATTACAGAACTGGAGTTAGATGTACTACCTTGCAAACTGAGTTAGTAATAACATAAGTGTGTCAGATAAATTCGTGGAAATGTCCATTTCAGGCACAGGAGGCAATTCCCCTTCTGTGCACTGACGAGTGCAGTTTTGGTCACCACAGTTAGCAAAGATGTAGGAAAAGTGAAAGGAGTCTGGAGGACAGCAACAGGACTGATAAGAGGTATAAAAGATATGACCTGCAAGGAAAGCTTGAAATAACTGGGTTTGTTTAGTCTGGAAAGGAGAAGACTCGTAGTGTGGGAGAAGGGAACTTGATAACAGTCTTCAAAACTCTTACAGCCATGGAGGTTATCAGTTGTTCCCCACATCCATGGAGGACAAGGTAGGGAGCTACTCACTTCGTCTGTAGTAGGGATTCACAGGAGAAACTTCAGCTGTGCAGACTTAAACAGGTTGTGCTGGAAGAATGGGTGTGGTGGTCCCCAGAGAATTACACATTTATCAGAAAAACAACATTGTAAGCCCATTTACATATATCGATCCTTACTAACTCTGCCTCTCTGTTTTGATTTGATCCATTACATTAGCTTCCATGTGAGTGGTACAATAAATAAAACATGCATTTCTTGCCTTTGCTGAAATATAAATTAGTCAAGTAATTGGCAGCAATCCATGACCTTTAACATTTTTTAATGAAAACTGCTATTTCTCTAGTAGTTTTGTAGGAGGACATGATGTTGGTGTTTGATGCTGATGAACTATATATTTTCCATATGTCAGAAATTAATAGTACCAATATAATCCATACAATTCCCTATATTTTGTGTATTCCATACATTTCCATAATGTGTGTTATAAAAGTTATCTCATTTTCATGGTCTCTCCACCACAGGCTATGCTAGGGCTTTATGGACTGCTTATTAAAAAGTAAGATGTCTAGAAGTGAGTATCTGAACAAACTTACAAATGAAACCTTTCATCCAAAAATGTACCAGTGGTCATAATTTTTGGCTCTAATATGAATCCCTTTTCAAAGTGAAAATGAGCAAATCTAAACCTACTATCTGAGATCCATAAAATCTGTCAATATTTTGCCACCAGCTTCAGTGGAAGTAAGACAGATATTTTTAATGAGCTAAAGGTGGCTCCAAAAATCACTTTTCAATTGATTTTGCAAAATTACGTATTTCCTGATACAGGTCTGGGATGACTGCCATCTATGAGTGATGCCATCGTTTGTGTTGTGTTGCATAGTATTATAAGCCTGGCTTTTCCCACATTTTTCACAGAGTGAGGAACAGGGTTTTTTTGTCTCTTTCTCTCCCCCCCCCCCCCCCCTTTTTTTTCCATATCATACTGTGTTGAGTTGAGTTTCCTGTACCGAAGATTTCTATTAACATTTCTGGAATCCCTCTAGGGATGTCCCATGTTCTTACTCTAACTTTGACTGAGCCAGGAATTTAAACAGAGCAGTACAGTATGCCCAAAGAAAATACAACTTGAGCTATTGGAATGAACCATATATACCAGAAGGGAAAAATGTAAATTGGACTGTGTCTCCATTGTTACTGCCAATAGTTTTGCCATGGCAATTGTATTGGTTTTGTGGTTTTGTAACTTGATTTTGTGCATTAGAGCATTCTTTGTGATCTCAAGTGTTTGCTCACCTTTAATTGTTGCTTGCTGCTTCTTGGGTGGCTTTGGTCATCAATATTAAATGAAGGTGAATATTGAACTGATGCACATGCATTTGTAAGAGTGCACCATCCCACCTTCAATATTGGAAGTGAGGTATAGTGTGGAGTGGAGTCCAGACTTGTAAGCTCTCTGGGCACATTAGGCAAAGGCTTCGAGTACGGCTGCAGCAGACACCAGCACCGCGAGGGAAAAGGAACAAAGCAGAGGCTGGTGTGGATGTAGCAGTGGGGCTTTGAGGGTGAATAAAGATGCAGTGACACAAGGCAGGAAAGGAAGAGAGGGCAGCATGTTTAAAGACCAGCTGCTAAGAAGGTAAAAAGCAATGTGCTAAAGGAAGAACTAGAAATTTTGCACCCTGGATTCAGCTGAAGTTCATGAAATTCTGTGAGTAAGATGATCAGATTTTGGATCCTACTCAGTGTATTTTCAGTATTCTGCAAATGAGTAAATAAGTAGACTCGTGCTTCATAGTGAATATGCTCTTCTGTAAAGCGTACAGTAAATTGAGTGGATTGATCACATTTTCAGTCTGGGAAGTACAAAGAGAAATAGCTTAATTTTGTGTTGTTTGTCCCTTTCAACCTTAAATGTGTTTATTGCAATAGCTATTTAGCTAGAACAACCACCAGAAAACTCTTCTACTGCTGGTGTAGTCTGTACATAGAAAAGAAAGTTTTTGCCTCCATGTACTAGGTCCTCAAACAAACAAATCATGGACAACGAAATCCATTTCTTACTGTAACAGCTGTAGTGGCATTTCGATAGTATCTCAAAGGGTTTCACTTCTCCAAAAAGTCCATAATGACTGTAAGTAATGTTACTATACAACAAGTTTCTGGAGTAGGCTATATCTCTAATACTTGCCATTTGTGAAATTAGACTACATATTTGTATCAAACATATGGACATACAACAAAAACTGAATTACTTGGTTCAGTGAATTTTTCTTGAAAGGGCATAGAAGTTGGGCTGGTATTTACCAACTGCTTGAATATGACTTCTTTATGTCAGCAAATAGTTCTTAAGTGACATCCCCACCAAGAGCTGAGCCAGCCTTGATCTGCCTAGATTTGAAGATAAATACTACAAGAGGCATTTAGCCAACCTAATTCAGATACACAAAAAACACATTTGTGTGGAAGGAAGTGTTACTGCACCTGTCTGTAACTTTTTAGGCCAAGATTTGTGTGAATTAGTGATATCCCCACAGAGATGCAGAGGAGTGAATAACTAACTGATGAAGCTGATTTTGAAAGAATGAGCCAAGATGAGCCACCATCCCTCATTGAACAGTGGTAATTTTTTTCAAGGAAGGATAGGAAGGATGTGAGAGCTTCTGGCTGAGGTCAGGACTTGGTCTTTTGATGGTTTGTAGTTGGGTTTTACTTTTTATTTGAGGTTCGACATGAATGTTTTCCTTGGACTGACCCCTCCATGCTGCCACACCTGAGGTAAGCACAGCAGGACTGGAAGTTAGATGCATTTGTCATGGTGATTGATGTGATTCATTATGCTGATAAAGAATAATAAAGGCCACAGGGAACTAATAATAATGAGGTGGGTTCGGGTAGTAGAAGTGTTTAAAACATTAGCAAGTTAAAAACACTGCTGGATCTGCAGAAAGGGGAGGCATTCCCAATGTAAGCTCTAAATGCCTTTTTTTTTCCATCCATCACATTTTTGTGAAGGTCAGCTTTTCCCTCACACGTATGCCAAATCCACTTGCCTGTTAGCATTTCTTATCATCTACTCCCACAAGGAATGATGAATACTTAATGTGCTGAATGTATACAGTATCTACTTTCTGGTGGGATTCCAGCTGTAAAATCACTTAATATTTCCATGATTAAACATTAGAGACCTAGGGGGACCATATTTATTTGACTGTCTGAAACTGCTATAGCTACTCTGAAAGCTTTAGTTGTGATAGCATTACGAGTCTTGCATACAGTTTGGTTCCAGGATGCATCCCTGGAACTGAGAATCAAGTGCACCTCTAAAAAGCACTGAAATATAGGAAAGCTCCGAACTAGGTTTGCAATTCTGAATGTAGATGCTAGACTGATGTTACCCATATGGAGGAAAAGGGAGAGACTATAATCCAGGGGCTTCTATATTGAGAGTGTTCAACTATTTAAGCAGCATCATTTTTGATATCTCAGGCCTCTCCTGTTCTCCAGGAAAACACCAAGTTTTCCCATCAATAATTAAATGTTGCTAGATTATATCAGAAATGGTTGTTGCACCAGAAATGCAGCAGAGTACCTTGCACTTCCAGATGCATTAATGCTTTTAAAAGCATCATAAGCATCAAAACATAATGATGTACCACACACTATACTCTTAGGGATAGGATAGGAGATGTCTTCTATCTTGACTTTTAAGTGAAGAGATATGTACAAGAGTCTATCAACATAGTATTGAAAATATCAACATAATATTTTGGAAGGGAAAATTACTTGGCAGTAATGCAGAATGTGGAAGGAGGTGATACAATGGGCACGTACTGACACAGAGCTGATCTTCTGGTTGTGCAAGTATTTGAAGCTGATTTACTGAATAGCAGCAATGACGTTCAGGATTCATAATTGTTTTAATTACAGTGTGTTTGAGTCAAATATGTCAACATTTGTGTGTATAACTGTTCTGTTCTATAGCTATAGGAGGAAATCTTCCTAAGATATAGCTGTCACTGCAGATGCTCTCCTGGTCTGCCACACTGATCCCTCGAAGTGACTTGATACAGATCTGTAACTGTACAGAACGCGTTTCATAACCATTTAACAAAAAATTGTCCCTTTAAAAAACAGTGCATCATGTTTGACTTGTAATTGAAAACGTTGGTATCTGCGAGGTACGTAACCCCCACCTGCTGAGACAATAAAATCTTTGATGACACAGTGTCTCAGTAGACTGGTGAGGGGGGAGAAATGTTTGCTGCACTTGAGAGACTATGGTTTTCTTCACAGCCTGCTGGTTTGGATTAGAATCAGACATGAGTTTCCAAGTCAGCATGTACAGCACCCTGCCAGAGAGTTGTTCTTGGAGCTGCTGCTTCTTTGTAAAATGCAGAGGAGAAGGAAAAAAAAAAAAGAAAAAAAAAAAGAATGACTACTGGCAGCTTTTCACTCCTGCGTTTAGGATATTGTAGAGACAACAACCAATACTGTCTGGACTTTGCTGCAGCGAATGCTGGGTGGGCAGTGTGGTTTCTCACTCTTGGTAGATCATGTTGTTAATACAGCAGTGTTAGAAAAGAAAGGAGAGCTTTCACTGAGACTGGCGGTACTAGCAGCATGCATTTAATGTGTGAATGAAGCAATAGTTCTAGCTTTTATGAAAAACATAGAGGAAAGTTTATTATATGTTTTAGGATTTCATATTTACCCTCGAAATTAAAACTCTGCTTTGGAAAATATAAAATATATTTTCCCCAAGTAGCTGAAAATTTTCCAGTTTCTATAAAGAAGGGTGAACCAAACCATTACATTTACAGGGATTTATCCAGCCTACACTACAAAAGTATGTAAAGAATTTCAACACAGTGGTTGTTTGTAAGATATTCAGACCTGTTCTGATGACTCAAAACCTTGAATGGTAGCAACAATAGCAATATTTGGCATCTTAATGTTTTTAGAGAAAGAAACATCAAAAGGTTTGTGGAGGACATTACCCAGTAGGTAAACTGAAGCACAGAGAAGTCACCTCAATTGTCCAAGTTCAGGAGAGCCTACATTACTCCTTTAGACACATGCACGAGCATGATACAGCACCCCCTCCCCTCTGCTCCTCTGAATGTGTTACATAACCTGATCAAGGTTTTAATATTTAAGGAAGCAAAATTACATTTATGTCAATTTTTCCTGGGTATGTTTTGGCAGAAGGCTGACCAAGCAGCTATGGTGCCTCCTGCAGGTGGAGGTCCACCTTCCTACTGCTTAACAGCTTTGCTGTGATACTTTGAGCAGGTACCTTGGTCCTCTGTCTGTAATATCCCATCAGTAGATCAGTATTGATGCTACATCACAGATGTACTACAAGAATAAAGACACGAATTTGGCAGGTATTATGGTAACTATAAGCGTGTAAGATTAAACAAGATCAGTGTTTATTATTGTGTATGTGTGTTTTCAGTCAGAGTCACCTCAACAGGGATTCTGTAATGTAAAGTCTGGATCAATGCAGTCCACACAAAGTTCATAATCAAGACTTAATTTCCATTATTTACTTCCATCTTAAAATGTATCTAGTTATGCTTTACATAAACATCTAAAGGGAATTTCAGCTCCTAAACCTTCACTTTGCTGATCACTAATCATGTGAGTTCTTGTATACTCATGCAGAAGTTATTTAGAGCTACACAGAGTGTATTGGAAGAGAGGGACAGTTTACAGTTTATTTAGTTAGTATTTCATATACTCCTACCAAAAAAGCATGTAGAGAAAGCATTCTAAAAAATTACTAATTGTAGAGCAGCTGTTTAATACTGTCCCTGCATTCCTTATTATTTAAAACCTCTTCCTTAAAAAATGAAAAAACATGAAGATATTACTCTACCAGCTTCTCTGTTCACTGCACTCTTCTTTATGAGTTCTGCGTCCTCCGTTTGTAACCTTAAATGGAATTACTGCATTTGCTAATTGTAAACTAAGTACATGATTAAAACAAAGTTCCTTTTCTGCATTTGGCATTGATTCCTATCTTTTTTATTTGATGAATTTTGGCAGAGAATACAGGACCATACATACTTGTGAAATATTTATACTGTATGTCTGTGTTACGAAATGACATTATCTTTTTTACTAAAAGTACTAGAGGGTAGGGCTCTCAGAAGCAATTATGGCCTGACAGGACAAATCTTACTGAGAGTTAGTTGCATTGCTAAACCTTTTAGATGGAAAATTCCTTTCATACTTTTCATGTTACAGCAATAAAATCTGTATAATTTATCCCAATCAGCAGACGTGCAATGTGAATCACAAAGAAAACAAGATCATAGTAATGTAAAGCTATAAACATACTGAAAGAGATACTTTGGCATCTTTTTGCTTACAGCAAACATTTTTTTCTTGGAAGCAGCAGAAAGAAAAGCAGTGGGCTTGTTAATGTCAGCTAACTGTGCTCTTTGAAGTCCTTGGAGGTGCTACCAATTTCTTTAATAGACAAAGCGATGAAGAAAATGAAATCCAGTTCGATAATAAGAAGGAGAAAACTGATGTTCCAGGAGACAAAAGCCTGTTCCTTGCCCACCTGGGTGATGGAGCTACCTATGGGAACATTCTCTCTTGCATTTTGGGCAAGACCTGTTCTCTAACAGAATTAACTTTGCTCCATCGGCCAAAGCCAGAGGCACCTACTGGCAGCTACCCAGATAGAGGGACGCGCTGAGTTCCCTGGTCGGAGGTCCATGATATGCCCTTGTGTTGTGGAGGGTCTTAGAGGAGGATAAACTTAGAGGACAGACGTGATTTGTTTATAAGAACAAATTATTCTGGCAAAGAGTGTTAGCAGCCTTACAGCGGAGGCTGTCAGATCTTTTAGTATCTTGCTAGCTTTCATCTTCTGTCTGGTGAATTGTGGTGCCTTCTGCTGTGCCACAATGTGAACACCGTTTTCTTCAGGCCTTGTTGTTATAGCTGTAGAAAGGCTTTTACTGTTGTAAGATTGGATTTTTTTGACTTGGTTAACTAACCTGGTAATGAAGCTTTTCATGCCATCTGCATCATGTCAGCAAAGTAATCTTCAGATTAGACAGCAGCTGGGCATGGTTTTTCCTGACAGATGGTATCCTGTCATCTCTTTAGCAGCTGTTTGGACATGGCTGCATGTCAACGCCACCATGATATAATCATTGTAGTCCTGTGAAGAAAGCCCAGTGTGACCCTTAAGGCACTTGGCATCATGCTGGTGGTGGCATATTTTGCAAGAGTATTTTGAAGAAAGGGTACGGAAACAAGAAATCTGAGCACGTGTTGCATATGTCCTTCCTTTACACACTTTTATGGGAGCAACAAATGTGTTCAAGCATTTTAACAGTAAGTCTCTTGCTGGTTCCAAACCTAAATTTTGGATTTACAAAGCTATATAGAGTTACTATGAAACTGTGCCAGTTTTGCAGTAATGTTACATTGTTCTGGCTTTATTCCACTGATTGAAGACATAGTCTTTTATATTTAGCATTTAATTAAAGTTCTAGCCTTGTCAACCAGCAAATTTTAAAATCAGTGAGAGAATATTAGTGTAAATGGTAGAAAGCTGCTTTGAGAACATACTTAAATCTTTTCTGTCACTTGACGTATGTGGTTCTGGCAATTCTGAGTCAAGATGGGAATACAGGAGTTAACAGAAGTCAAAGCTCTGAAGAAAACTAGCAACAGAATAATTTTCCATGTTGGAATTTAAATGTTTAACCTGGCTGGTATAATGAGATTCTTTACATTTTTAGACTTTTGTATGGTAAATTACAAGCCTTAGCCATGTGTTTTACATCTGAAAGCTCAGTTCTCTTCACTGTTTAATGTGCCGTCAAAGATGACAGTGTCCTTTTTTCCTTTTTTTTTTTTCCGCGTATGCATCTTCCACTTAATCACATTATGTGCTTTTTCTCTGCCTATGGTTGAAGTACTGAGTGTAACATTAACAGATGTGACACAGATCCTCACATGTCTTGGTGACTAGCCCTACAGAAAACTTGGTTGGCAGCCTTGTTGAGTCGTGTGCGTCTGTGTTTATATATACACACATGCATACATTTGCATCCAAGCCACTTTGGCCACGATCTCAGAGTTCAAAGAATCTGCAGTATGACTGCTAATTTTGTCCAGATGTAAGTTGTTTTGGTCAAACCGAGTTGTACGTAGGACCTCACCACAGGAATCTCCTTTCCAATGCCTCCTTCCTTGACCTTTTCTGTGTAGTTAATTAGCAAGTATTGTGACTATCAGTGAGGACTGGCAGGTGACAATTAGATTCTCTGTTTCTATGGGGAATATTATACTTGATTTTACCACCAGGCAACATAGCTTTGGTCAGCTATATGCACGTGACAGAAAAAACTCACATGACCATTAAATCATTCAGTATTCCTCAGTGTTGGTTAAGTTTTAAAGAAGTTCAACACACAAATATAGAACATATACACCATGCAGTCAAGTGTACAATAGACTTCTTAGCTTCTTTGGGGAATTTTCTCTTTGTTTCTTTGCTTGTCTTTTTCTGCTAACACTGGGAAATAACAAAAATATTCCCAAGATTATTGTGGGTTCTCTGTGCTCGGTAACTATGAAGGCTTAATATGCTATTTTGGTTGAATTCTCTGTTACAAAGGAGCAGTGAATAATAACAAATATGCTACTTCTCTGTCATCATTGTTTCCAAAGGATGGTTTAAAAAGGTCTTCGAGGACATGACATTTTTCAAGGATGATGAGTGGGCTTTGTTTTACTGAACTACAACGTTAAAAGACAAAAAAACCTTTCCCAAACATCCAGGCCTCTGACTTTATGAGGATTCTACTTTTATTTTGAGTGTGAGAAGCAGCAGATACTTGATAATGGTTACAGATCATGCCAATGAAACAAAAAAATCTGTGTCCATGTGCCCAGGTTACACCATTTACAGCTCTTCTGCCCCAAGTTGGGCTTGTTGATAATCTGCTGCACTGTCAGCATAGAAATACACATTTCGGCCTGAATGTTATGCAGCCAGTGTACCTCTTACAAATCCAAGAGAACAAATGATGAAAAATCTGGAATTCCAGAACACTAGCATGTTAAAATTGACCCATTGACATGGAAAGCATTTTCCTTTTAACATGTCTTTTTTAGGAGAGGGATGGAAAAAAAGCTTATTTTGCTTATTTGTAGCATACATGTTTTCCTAAGCATTTTACCAGCTAATTAGTGTTCATCATAAAGACTGATCGCTGTAAAGCTTATTTTCAGCCTTGGCAAGGATGGCTGAGAGCATCAGCCAAGGTTTTCCAAATCTTCATACTTGGGTATCTTTATGTATCTAGATCTGGATAGGTAGAGGATGACATGAACTGTAAACCAGTATTACTGATCAGTTTCCAAGTAGATACTCAAAAGCCACAGAACTGTCTTCAATGTCAAAACATAACTTTGTTAAATTTTTAACTGTAAATATTGCAGAGTCTATTTTTCCACACTTAACAAATTAATGTGCATTACAGACAGCTTGAGACATCACTCCAGCTAGGTTTTGCAGCTGCTGTGGATTGCACAAGGATCCTGCCAGCTCTTAAGGCTGTGGAGTTAATTGGAGCTGAATCCACACCCAGGCACGCCCAGCTGCTGCTGCAGTTTGGCTGATGGTTCAGATGTTGACCATCCCCTAAATCAGTGCAGGCAGAATAACGTTTGATGGCTTTGTAATGTTGGAGGTGCTATTCTTTAGGTGAAGTGTTAAACAGAAGTTAGGTTACTAAAGTTTGGAGACTCAGACATAAAGCGTGAGGCCATATATAGCTGTGTAAAATCTAAGCCTCTGACTTTTGTGTTTGACCTACCGTCTACAGCTTTGTTTGTCTTCAGTATTCACTTTTATTCTTTTCCTCAAGCTTGAGTGTTGTTTGCTATGTGGTGTGAAACAGCTATTCCTCTTAACCTGAAGCTGGTTGTCGAGAGATGTGTTCTCTATACTGTGTTCAGTCTTCTCCAGGCTGTATTTTAAGACTTAATTAAAGTGGTTTGGGATCCTTGAGGCAGTGTTACTGCATGTTATAGTTTTATTACCTGCTGCAACATAAATGATGGTTACTATTTTTTAAATTAACTTTGTGTACGCGACCTAAATTTGTAAATCTAATACTCAAAATGACACGTAAGAAGGTTGAGAGCACTAACCTGATTCTTTGGAATGGTCCAATTTCTTGCCTTCCACCAGATTTCCTTATTGAACCTACTAAAAATAAATGAATAGTGTCCATATGAATAGTTCACATCATAAAATCATAGAATCATAGAATGGTTTGGTTGAAAGGGACCTTAAAGATCACCTAGTTCCAGCCCCCCTGCCATGGGCAGGGACACCTTCCACCAGACCAGGTTGCCCAAATCCCCATTCAACCTGGCCTTGAACACTGCCAGGGATGGGGCATCCACAGCTTCTCTGGGCAACCTGTGCCAGTGCCTCACCACCCTCACTATGAAGAATTTCTTCATCTAATCTAAATCTTCCTTCTTCCAGTTTAAAGCCATTATCCCTTGCCCTATCACTACATGTTCCTGTAAAAACTCCTGTAAAAAGCCTGCTATAAGGTGTCCCTGGAGCCTCCTCTTCTCCAGGCTGAACAACCCCAACTCTCTCAGCCTGTCTTCGCAGGAGAGGTGCTCCAGCCCTCGGATCATCTTTGTGGCCTCCTCTGGACTCGCTCCAACAGGTCCATGTCCTTCTTGTGTTGGAGTCCCCGGAGCTGAAGGCAGTACTGCAGGGGGCTCTCACCAGAGTGGAGTAGAGGGGCAGAATTCCCTCCTCCTAAGTGAAATTTTAAAAGAAAGTATACTAAGTTTCATACCAAAGCGGCTGATCTGGTCACAGAAAGGTACTTCAGTCTGGGCAAGCAGGCCATTCCTACTGAAGATGAAAACCTCCAAAAATGAAGCAGGTCAGTTCCATTAGTTTTTCCCTGGACGTGTGTAGTGAGCAGGATTAGAGCTCTTCCTGGACAATGGCTGTAAGACTGTGTGCTTCCCTGGAGGGAGAAGGAAATAATTTTGAGAGACAAAATGTTTATTTATCAAATGTAATAATATATGCATTTTATTATTTTTATATACTGTTTTCTGTCACTTTTTTGCATGATGAACACATGCTTTATTAGTTTTACTGTATTAACTAATTGCAACATGTAATTTTTGCTGTTTGAATGCTTGTATTGTCTCATAACTAGATTTGCTGTTTGGCAGTTATTGGCATTCAGTCAGCCTGGGTGAATAGAATTGTTGTACTTAGAAAGCTGAATACTTTCTATGGCTTTAACAAATTAATTAAAGCTGCTATTATTTAGCCTGCAGGTCTAGCTGTATACAGCTTAATCCTAGTTGTAACAGATACAAATGTATTATGAGTCCGTAAAGACCTATATATTTCTAACTAGTATTTATGATTTCCCTGTGTAGTGTTAGGCAACAAATGAAGCTTCTGTGAAACATTTGTGCTAGGAAACATTATCTGAAACCTCATTATTAAGTGGCCTATTTTTACAGCTCAGTCAGTTACACAGGTGGGGAGAGCCTCAATAAAGTCAAGTTTTAGTTTGCTAAGACAAGAAGTTTGAAGGGCAACTTTCATTCTGTCTGCACTCAGTCCTTTCTCAGACTTATTTCTACCTGGCTTCAGGGCGACCTTGTTTGTCAAAGTGTGCATCAGTTCACTGTCTCCCTGAGCTCTTGAAAGCGAAGTTTTGTATTGCATTTCTATTTTTTCTATAAATTTTTTCTAATCTGGTAACTCACGTGCTTTATACAGAAGATTCATTTATATGGTAACCCTCACATCAATTCCTTCCATTTTAAAGTTTTCTGCTGCTTCTGGAGTGATGTGTCCCAGGACCCACCGACTGGCCTTCTGCACCCAGAAAATTAGCTTGCAGAGCAGAGGTATTGCACCCTAGGAAGAGCTCAGGAGCACTTTCTGGAAAGCATGTTCCCTTGCAGAGGTCCTTGGCTTCAGCCCCTGGCCGCCATGCCTTGCCCGCCCTCTGCAAGTGCCCTGGTGTGGGGGATGTAACTGTTCACACGACCCCATGTGTGGAGCCTGGCGTATTCAGGAACAAAAACTTGGGAGGTCTCTAATGGGCTTGGACCAAGCCCTGTGTAAGACTCAGCGTTGTTTAATTGACTATCTCTTTGTCTGAAATCATGCTTCAGTTCATGTCAAAGGAAAGACTCTGAAAAAGTAACTCTGAAAATTACAGAACTTCAGGAAATATCAAACCACTTCCGAACAAACTGGAGGAGCTACCACATTTCCCATGAGATTTCAGCTCTTCTTCTTCTAGCTGAGCCATAGAAGAATAGTGGGAATCAACATTCACAATAAGATTTCAAGGAATAAATTACCAAATTTCTTTGAATCTTAGTAACTGACCTCATTTTGGAGGATCAGAGAAAGTTTTGTTGTTTTATTTCACAGAGATTGAGTCATGTTCTTCTATTCTGTTCTCATTATAAGACAGAAATAATTTGCTAGTTTCCATGATTGCTTTATGATCTTTGCAGTACCAGTAACTTTGTTTTCTTAAATCTTCAACTCCTGATGTCCTTTACTAGAAATGGTCTTAAATTAGATTTAGTCATGCTTCTGCTCATTCCTATCAGTGTAGGCCAATGTTTGGCAAAAATGATTGTATTTGTCTCACTATTCAGATTGCTCCAAACACTTCTCTTTCTCTGCCAAGTGTATTTGTTTGTTTGTTAAAGAAATTATTTCTCTGAACTTTTGACTTGTGTAATATTCCTCAAGGCAGTGATATTTGTAAGAGTAATGAAAATTTGCACCTTTCTTTGATGAAGTGAAAGAGGATGGCAGGGTTAACTGGAGACCAGAATATCCTGCTGCTTGCTTCTGAGCACACAGGGGCAAACATACATTCTTCTTCATGCTCTGAATTTTCTTTGAAGCACATTTCTGCTATTGGACATGTCAGTGGCTGTTTCAAAAATTCTTCTACTTTTTGGGCCAAAGCCCTCACATTTTGCATTTGGGACATTGACTCGCCAAGATACACATACGTGGCCAAAATATATATTTTTTCAGGGAACTTTAGAACTTTTTTCTCTCCGGATGTGCATCTGGGTTTTCTTTTTCTTTTCTTCCTACTCTCCCTGTTGTTTTTGTTTTCAGGGTGATGATGAGTTTATTCATTGTAATAGCATTCTAAAGCAGTGACATAAATCCTCTGCTAATTGGAAACAGAAATAACAAATAGCTTTGTATACATTCAATTCAAAGCACATTAAGTATAGCAAGAGTAACTAATGTCAAATAAGACAAGTCAGAAAACCTGAGTTGTCAGTGGACTTCGATGTCAGTGGACTTTGATGTCAGTGACAAGGTGTGGAAGTAACAAACCTTTGCCATTTCACATGCTGTAGTTGGAGGCTGTTGTGTGCTGAAAATTGGGCTTCTAGATTGCATGCTTATTTCTCTCTAGAATATCTGCATTTTGGCAGGTTTTTTCCTTTAAGTTTACAAGAGAAAAGATACTTCTTTTTGCCCACATCAAACTTTCCCTTGTTCCTCAAACATTATAATTAGTAGCTGTTAACCAAGTGAAATATATACCATTAAAAAACAAGGGAAGCATGTTTAGGAGATAGGGGAGGCAGATGGGCTGAGTGATGTCTTAGCTCAATTTTCTGTAATGTGGGAGGCTGGGAGGGAGTGAATTGTATTAGCATGGGCTTTACGAAAGCCAGCTTCCTTCTGACAGGTTTCCTGGGGATATACACTCAACCTAATCTCCCAGGACAGTAAAATTTGAACCTCTTTGGACTTGGACTGAGTCTCATGAAATGTCTTGGTCATTGCACAGCATAATTTGAACCCATAAAGAAAAAACAAATTCGGGTTGTGTTTCCATCCATTGTTATTTTTAGTTAAGCCACAAACCATTAATGGCTATTTAAAGTAGGGGGTTCCGCATTTTTCTCCTTAAGCATGTGCGGTTTATTTGCTACCCATGCAACTACGCAGCCAGAGTACTTGGTCCCTCCAAGGACACTGGAAAGGCTTCAGAGGAGCCAGCTTGCACTGGGGCTCTGAGAAGTGATCCTGGCTCTGCTGCATACAGACTCCTTGGGGATGACTGTTCCCGAATGATTTCTCCCTTCGCTTAAGGAGAGGCCAGGATGCTACCCTTGATCTTACAGGACATGAAAGTGGGCCTTGGCAGTAAGTACCCTTCCCAGTTACGGTCTTGGATGACTTTTGACAGGTCACTTTCACTCTATGTTTCTGATTTCTCTTCTTTGACTTGTTTACAAAGGTGCGACTGTTTCTGTCAGAGATTGCCTTATGTTTGTTTTGCACAAAGAGTTGCAAGTTTGCTTTGAATCTGAAGTAAAATAATACTATCTGACAAATAAATTATCAGATAGATACATCTTGGATGTATGAGAAGTATCCTTCCGCCATCCCTCTTTGTCTCCTTGACCTAGAAGGACTCTTGAAAATGGCTGTTCTTAAATGCATCTAAGCAAGATTGCTCTGAGGCAGGAGGAGACCAGTTTTCAGCTTTATTGGAAATCTTATTTCTAGAATGGTATTTTCTTCTATTCTGGCTCTCTGGGGTTTTTTTTCCCCCATAACCCTCTTATTTCTTGTTGATTATTTCCTCTGCTGGGATAGCAATACATAATTGTGGCAGCCCAGTGTTTATTTACAACTTCCAACTAAAATTTAGCTTCCTATCTTTCAAGAAGACACTGCTCTGTATTTTAAAACACTGACATTACTCTTCCCATTTGTAATAACTAACCCAATATTTTCACTTCCTTGCTTGTTTTCTTTCTTTTCCCTCATACGCATTTGTCTGTCTTCACTTTCTTTTTTACCTGAAATTAAAAACTGGTCCAACAGAGCATTTAAAGATGCTTAGCTTGCATTCCTGAGGAGTCCTAGTGAAACTCCTTGTATGTTTTCAGTTAAACTCTAAAAGTGCTTAATATTTTACTGGAGTAGAGCATATTACAACTATAGCAGATGAAAATCTTCCCCTATATACTTCTTGTACCCTGTCTGAATTCTTTAAAAGCTCCTGTTTTATTTCAGTCTTTTAGCCTTGTCCTACTGAAAGTACAGCCACCAGTCTTTCAGTGGAATCTTGTGAATCCCATTGATTGCAAAAGGGGTGAGCACAGAGGTAAAGATCTACAGAGGCTGAATCAGCTCTGAAAGTGTTTATTCTCTTTAGAAGGGCATAAAAGGAAGATTGAAGTTTTATTCATTAAAGTTAAAATTTGTTACTCTCATGTTGCTGATGATTCCTGTAAAAGACATGCATGACATTGAAGCATTTTAAAATATTTGTAAGAAAAAATATATAACCACTGACCTATGGGCCTGGTGTTTTGAAAAATGTCCATGCTCTTTTATTCAAGGAGGTAGACTTTCCACCTATTCTGAGATTTCATAGGGAGATTGGAGTTAGATCTTCATCTCTTTAGGCTCTGTTTCAACTCAATAAATCAAGGCAGGTTCCTCCAGAGGGAGCTTCAGAGAATATAAGCTACTCCTCTGCTCTTTTTGACCCTCCAATTTTTCTCTCTCAGTGAGAATATACAGAATTTATAGAAACTGGGCTCCTAAATTCAATACTTCAAACTAGATGCCTGCAGCAGACTGTATGACTTTCTACAGCCTGCCTCATCAGTGTATGAGCAAACTCACATCTTCTTGGGATTTGATTTTATTAATGGAAAAGAAAAACTAATGGAAACCATGTCGCTACCCTCAGATAACCTGGAATTCTTAAAATGGACCTGCTGAGCCCCCTCTTAATTGCTTATGTATTCACTGAGTCAGAAAGGGTGATGGAGCTATCGGGTTTTGGAAGAGTGCCCTTGCTTTTCCTCCTCCTATAATGTTTGCAGATTTGTTGTAACTTAATGGGATTCCTGACTTTGGGCCTGTGGTTTGTGCTACCATGCAAAATATTTTTGACCTTCTACTGACCTGCCTTGTTTAATATTCAAAGGTAATTGTTGCATATCACTTTCCTGTGTGTTTCTTGCCTGTTTATTTGCTCCAGAAGATGATGCTTAGATTGTTTGTAATCCTAACAGCCACAGAGGATTTGTCTTTGGTTTGAGTTATTAATGGAGTTGAGTGACTCAGTAGCAATGATAAAGTATTTATCCTGAATCTCCCAACAGAGTGAAGCAGACAGAAGGCAACCTGAAGGAAAATTTCTAATAAGAATATTGCTCTAACACTGTTCAAAGTGCAAATTAGGAACCTAAAAACTTTCAGCCAAAAGGACTGTTTAAAGAGAACAGGTGTTTATATGAACCCCCTTCCAAATTATTTAAGACACTGTAGAACATTTTTTGGATTGATACTGCAATAAACTGAAATTATGTAATATGCTGTCTCTGCCCTTCTGCACAGAGGTTCAGAAGCTGTCTGTGGCCTCATCTTGAGGAGTCTATAATCTAAATAAACAAGACAGAACAAAGCCAGAAAGGAGAAATAGACAAATGAAATGATGCACCCACAGCTATGCAGCTGGCCAGTAGCAGAGCTCAAGTTAATCTAAAAGGTCGTTGTCACCAGTAATATATGTTTTTTCAGTAAGAAAAGCCTGGGTAATGCCAGCTAAAAGCCAAGTCAATTGGTTTTCAGCAGCTACTCACTATAATTTTAGAGGAAAGACATAGGCAAAAATGTGTCGACTTAATGAATTCACAAACTGAGACAAAAGATGTAAGAGCATCATCTCCTGTGTCATGAAATGGAATCAGAAATAATACGTCTCTTATCACAGTGTGGTATTCTGACATACGCACCCACAATAATTAAGTGCTTTTTACCCTGACATGTAGCAAAAGACATGAGATTCTGGGAATATTTTAATATTTTGTCTATTCCAGAATGGTAATGCACATTTTTTATGTCCTCATGTCTTAATCATCAGCAGCGATTTTATGCCTTTTCTACTTTTTTTTTTTTCAATAGAGGCCAGCTTGTTTAAATACTTGCTCATTTCTGATTAGAATGTTTTTCCCAAGGCTATTGACATAGTTTCCTTTGTTCAATTAAATGTAGTACTAAATCTACATTAGCCAAGTACTACTGTTTTCTGTGTAACAGTATCATTACAGCAGAAAAAACAGTTCAAACAAATTACACTCTATATTCATTTGTTAGGCACACATCCACACACTACCACTATTATTAAATGTAATTGATAGGTCTTATTTTAATTAAAATAATGAAATAGTTATAAGTAACCTTGTCAGATATTTATATGTATAAATATATATATATTTCTATCATATTTGAACAACTCAAGGGATTTTCGGTCTCGGCTACTTGAAGCAGAATTTTTGCAGGATATGAATAATTTGAGGGCCAAGGCACAACACAGAAATTGTCTTTTAGCAACTGCATTTTATAATTTTGCAAAAGAAATGTTGACTAATGTTTGGAAGCATACTGAGTTCACACTTGGACCTGGACTGTCTGTCATCTCAATTGATGTGCACAAGTTCATACCAGCTAAAAGCATAGTCCTTTGCCTTATTAGAGAGCTGGAGAAAGGAAAGCAGAACTGAAGGAAAAAACCTGTATTAATTATATGATCTGCACAGTGCTTTTTGTGAACGGCATCTAAGTATTGGTAACATGCAGCCTGACTGAATTTGCAAACATATATTCACATGATTATTTTTTTTCATCTATGAAAAATTACATTCCAATTGCTTCTATACATAGTGTTTTCAGGACTTTTGGTTTACATTGGCTTAGTGTGTGAGGGGCAGGGGCATACTAGGTGACATTTAATGTTATCAGGAAATTAATGTAAATGCATTCAAATTGCAGATATTTTATTGTCTTGCCTTCCTTCCTCTCCTCCTGTGTCACTTGCTTTCTAAGATGATAAATCCAAGAAGCTAATTTGTCACACTCCTGTCTGTGTGATTTTTGTTCTGCTTGGAGGTTTTTGATGCAATTACATTTGAGTTCAATATATTTATAAAGAATTAGATCTTTTTTATTTCAATGGCCCAAAGTCAGTCATTGAAACAAGCAAACAAACAAAATCCTTAGTTAACTGTTTTCAGACTATTTTTTTTACTGTTGCTGTTACACTTCTCCCTTGAGGTACAAGGTGAAGCAAAGTTGTACTTTTATCATATTGAGGAATTTCACTTACTTCTAGTGTTGTGATCTACATGTTAGATTCCTAGTCTCAGTTAATCATCCAGGCTTCTTTTCTAATCATTAGAGAAAAACAAAACAAAACAAAACAGAAACCTGCAGAAGAAGGTTGAAATCAATGACAAAAGAGAAAATGGTGTCAGTGTAAACAAGTTAGGTTCTTGTGTCACGGTCCTTCATTTCAGAAAATACCTGAAAACAATTATTTTACTTCTCCCTCCTTCAGTAGAATGTTTCTCCCCAGAATAGTAGTTGATTGTTAAAGTTTCCCTTTTCTCATATCCAAGTCCAAAATATACTCCCCTCGTTGTCTGGTCATGTTTTAAGCCTGAAGAAGGTGATGTATTTTCTGGCAGTGCAGGATTTGTGACTGTTTTGTTCAGTATGAGGAGCAGTGATGGATGAACTTCTTTGTGTGTACTTTATCTTACAAGATGTAAATCATTAATCATTCATTCTATGTTGTTCTATTTCTGGACTACCGTGCATTGATTTGGCGTGATAAAGGAACAGGTCATCTAATAAGCTGTGACAAGTCCAGGACAGCCCACTTTGCCTCCTGTGATTAGGCTCAGGAGTTAGACTTTTGAGTGTAGCAGTATCATATCTGCATGACTGTTTGATTGCAACGCATGTGAAACAGAATTAAGTATAAAAGGGAAAACATATATTTCACCAGACTCCAAAATGTTTGCTTTATTATGAAATCAATAGGTATTGGTGAATTCTTTTGGTAGACCTATTTTAGAATATAAAGTGGCATTGCTGTACTGAGTTTACTGGTAGAAGAGATGACAGTAGTTGCAACATGCCCAAAGCTAGAGTAAAAGCAGTGCAATATAGCAAGGAAGTATAACCAGGAATATATTCAGTACACCAGTTGTGCACCTAAACTGACATCTAGGTGGGCATTAAGAGTTTAAATTCAGAACATTAATTCAGGAAAATGCAGCCTAGCTCACATTCAGAAATTTTCATAGATGAAAACTGTACTCCTGGGTATGCCCTGCACAGTGTTTCTCTTTGTATTGGGTTGGCAAAGGCAGCGGCTGCCTAACGTTTATTGACATGTAGAACAAAATAATTTCTCTGACTAAATTCTCTAGTAAGCCTGATATTCATGGTCAGACCTTACCAACCTGCACCAAATTGTCTGTGGTAGCAGTAAAAAAAGGCAGAAGGCTGATAGCTGAAGTATTCCTGCAAGTAGCTGGGTACTCGTACTCTCCTCAGTTCTGCCTTAGGGTTGCAGTACCAGAGGAGAGTCTGATAGGTATTGCAAAGCTGAGAATCACATTTCTAAGAATGGTTGTCTGCACTCTTGCTTAGTATTAATACCAGGAGTAGAGCCCAAGCATCTGAACTTCTAGGTATTTTCTCACTCTGAGCTCATATTTGAACATTTTTTGAAATTTTACTTGCACCCAACTGGTAAATTTGATAAATTTGGAGATGGCATTTCTGACCATTGGAGATGTAAGAATTGATTCTTAATGCTTTAACTATATTTTATGCCAGTGGTTCTCTGTTGATTTTATTGATGTTGAGAGTGGGTGGAACATTTGGAGCAATGGAAAATCAAGTCGACAGAGTCACTGGTCAGTGACGATGCAATTTTCAGGCTAATGGTATTCCCATAGAAAGAGTAGCTATGATAACTTTTGTATCACAAATAAGAGAGATGGGTATCTCTAGGTTGTAGTGTCTTCAGTGGATAATATTAAGGTTTTACAATAGATTGCCGCCAAAAATACATAAAAATAAGTTGAAATTATTTATTCTATGCTCAATGTGTATCTGATGCAAGAGACCTCTGCTTCTAGGAGCTTTCAGTGCTGGTAAACCACCCAGTAATGCAGCATTGAATAGTAAACAGCACCAAGGAAGAGGGCCAGCTATGAGAGATCAGTTTAACAAAGTTAAAAGTTATTAGAGTTGCTTGTAGTTTTTCGTAACAGATAAACAGTTGAAGTATGCTATGAAATGCTATGAAGGTGAAGCTATTTAAGGGACCTAGTCAAAATATGTCTTATATAATAGTGAAAGCCCTATTAAGTAAACACCAAGTAAAAGACTTAAACCTGTTAAAAATGTTTTGCATTCAAGTTAAGAGTTCAAAAGAACACTGGCATTCCTCCTCATGGGCAAATCTAGTGAAGTTAACAGGCCTTTAGTAAATAAATTCTGATTAATAGCTATTCAGAACTGTCTCTATTTATGCTGTCACAATCAAATGGTAGAGATTTCCTTTCTGCTACAATAGAATTCATGACATTATCTATTTAATGGAGCTGAAATGGATTGTGCATTAAGCAACATTACTTTATACAACGCAGAAACACTAAAGCATGTGTACCTGTAAAATGGAGTGATTTAAATGTATTATGCAATAAGCCTCAATGGTTAGCAGGAACATGAAGTAGAATAATACCTTGAACATAAAAATGCCTTTCATTTGTTTTTTTTTAGCAAACATACATTAGCTGAACTTGATAGTAATTCTGGAAGACAGGTAAGTGTTCTTATAAACACATAGCAGATGGTTAAACTGACATAAATGGAGGGTGAGAGATTTGTTCAAGGTCAGAGAGCAAGTGCCCAGGAGTTCTGACTTATAGTTCCCTGCTCTAATCATGAAACAAATCTCCTTTGTTCTAGATATTTGTACATTACACTTTAAACGAATAGCCATGTTGTTTTGCGTGTGCTTCCAAAATAGGAGTACAGGGCATACACAAAGGACACAATCTATGAATTTTGCCTTTAAAATTAACTCAGTTTTAATTTGGTTTCAGGATCAAGGACACAGAGTTATATACTGAGGGCACTTGCATCATCCTCTGCTACAATTAGTAGTTTGTCACAGAGATAAGTCGTTGACTGTGGTTGATTTCTATCCCATACTGGCCACTACCACTTCCTATCCTATACCTGGAGTGTGCCAATTTTAATCTTTCAGGAATCTAAATACCCTTCAGTTTTGGATTGCTGCTTGAGTCCTTCCTTCCTTGAACCTGCTATTTCTATGCTGAACCTGCAAGAGGTCCATGTAGTAACTTCATCAGAGTACATTACTTTTCCTGACTCTTCTGCCTTTTACCTGGAAGCAATGATTTATCTTCCTTTTTCTCTTTGCTGATGTTCAGCACATCCGAATGAGCTAATAGCTCACTCTTGTTAGAGCCTACCATTATCTAAAAGCAGTAGTGTTGTAATCATGAAATGTTTCATAACTGAGAGTTGAATATAAACAAGTAGGTTTTATCTAAATTTTTTTTTTATCTGTGGAAATGCAAGAGGGAGAATGCTTATACTTTTTTTCCTTCTTTTGGCCAAATACTAAATGGTCATCCTGCCGAATAAATACGGCAAGTCTAGTTTAAACACAGAGTGAGTGACTGCAGAAGGTTTATTTATTTAAATGGCTTCCCGTTCAGATGAAATCTAAACAGAAAAGCATAAAAGTTATCTCCTAAATCCAAAACAGAGTTTTGGCTGAGCTTATTAAGTCTGAAGTGTCTGGACTTCAAACAAACAAACAAAAAAATATCTCTTTTTGCATGTGAAACACATTTGAAATAACTTCCTCCAGTTATTTCATTTTAATTTCAAAGGCTTTTTTGTACATTACCAAGTGCAACCCAAAAACAACTTGGTCAAATAAATACCAAACTGTTACCTCCACTTTACATATGTAACTCAGAGAGTTTATGTGACATGTCTTAAGTCAAAAAGCAAAATACCAGCAGAATAGGATTTAGAGTTGAGTGGACTCTAATCCACCAGCCTATGCTCAGCCCACTAAACATGACTTTTATTGTGCACCCAAATACCAGCTGGTGATCACTTGAAGATTGATGGTAGCATGCAGCTCTGGAATGTGCTCCTAAATTCACTCTTTGTGTCAGTCTTCATGGTGTGAAAAAGAGTGAAATACGGTTACGTTCTGTGTGTTTAAACAGCAAGCATGCTACCCGCTGAACACGTCTCCCTGCGGGCCTTGAGCACAGCACTCCTACTCCCACTGAGCCAGTGGTAGGGACAGCCACATCTCAAAAATAACACCTAACAGTGACAGACCCACTTCCAGCTTCCAATCCATACAGAAATAAAGTAAGCTTAAGCACACAGGCTTGGAAGTATTTTGGGTTTGAAGCTGACATTAAAAGAAAAACTAAATCTGAATTAATTTAGTATTGAAAGTACTCATAACAATCCTAGGTGTTCAGCAACACAAACAGTGAACATTGATAATGAAATTAATAATTTCCGGTTGCATCCAACTTCTGAAGTCCTATGGAGGACATGGGCAAACGCTCTGTCCAGCGAAGCAAGTGGTGGCATTATGGTAATTTGAAAAAAAATAATCTGTATGTGCTATCTGATGAAACTACATGCCTGTTCCTCTGATGGGAGTGAATGCGTTTGATATACCACAAAAATGTATTTCAAGGGAAAAAGCCAGCAGGAAAACATTTAAGGATAGGCTTGACCTTTGCTCTTCTCACAAACCAAACTTTCAATGGCTTCAGGAGGCATCCCAAACACCCACGTCCAGAAAGCAGCTTGCTTCCTGTCAATGCAAAAGGCTGGGTGGCCTCTTGGATGCAAAATCAAATTTAATCAAAGAGCCCAAATTAGGCTACAAGGAGTAATTTAACCATACAGAACAACAAATATAGGAAAAGGAATGAAGAATATTGTGGAGAAGTACTCCACTATTCTAATATTTCTATTCTAAAAGTAGAAATATCAAGAGGAGATTTGGATAAATACGGTTGTGAAAGAACTGTGGAATCAAGTGTGGCTGTCTCTTTTGGTAAAGTTCGTTATCTACAATATAATGACCCTTCTGGCATCATGTTGGACTAGCGGTTCATTGAAGGTTCACTGAAGGGGAGATGCCATTAGTTGACCTCCAGCTGCTTTGTTTTCTCACATAGTGAAGCGAGAATAAGTGTTTCTTTTATCCTTCCCAGATGTAAAGCAGAGCTTGCTGACTTTCTGGACTTGGTATATGGAGATGATTATCTGATATATAGACAAGAGTGTATAGACACCAGGTATATGCATACCATTGACTGACATAATGATACTGATAGCAAACAAGAAAACACACTAAAAAAGGAAACAGTACTTTACCTAGTTGTACATAATACCCACCATTCCACATACCTGTTTCCTTGTTTTTCCTATAGACAACTTGGTTTCTTTTACAAGCATCCCTCTGTATTCAGAATTCTCTGTGTCTAAAAACACCACCCTTTAATCCACCAGTCCATTGAAATTAATTTATTAATGAAATTCTTTTGAATGTGAAATACTGCCCTCCAAACCTTCTTCAGCTCATAGCTGAGTAAAGTTTACATTATTTTACTGAAGAATGAATAAAAGCTAAGCACTTGGGATTTAGCTTGATCTCTTTTTTCCTAATGTTTGCCTGATAGCTAATCCTAATTTGATTAAAATGATGATAATAATAATGAAACTGTAACCAAGTCTGCGTATACTAAGTTGCCCTTTTTTATACAGAGTAGGGGTGAGAAGTGACTGCCAAAGAAAGGACCAATATGTTTTAAGGAGATCTGTGAATAAAGTGGAATGGCTAAAATTGCAGCTAAAGTTGGTAACATCAATAAAGGCAAGGATTACTGCAGCAAGGACAGTAATGCCAATCCTAGATATACAGAGATTGGCTGAATCTCTGGGGAGGTTGTTCTTTGAAGGAGGGAAAGGAATATAATGAAAAGAGTTCCTCTGCCTCACCACAGTGAAGTGGGTTCTTACTTTATTACAGAAACCATAATGAAATATTTCAGTGGTTGAGCTGTGTTTTCTCAATGAGTTTTTATTAGCTCTGGCAACAAGAGTAATTCTGCAGCTTAGCAACAATATACTTGGAGGGAAGAAGAAAGGCTGTGCATGTGAGTTGATGTGAAGAGCTTTTTCAGTCAGAAAAGAAGTTGAGACGACTATCATACTTTCATTATTTAAGGTGTTGATTATTTTGCAACATTTGATAGTTCTTCACTCCAATTCAGAGTCATGGTTGTTGGTACATCAATCAAAATCACCTCGAAACTGCACATTTGGGGAGTAGCTGCCTCTGTCTGTTTTGCAAAGGGAAAATTATGTCTTCACTGTCTACAGGCTACCTCAGTAAACCTGCAAAGTACACTCTTACACTGAAACAGAATGGTACACTTGCAAAGACAGACAATTCTAGCAGTAGAACAACCTACCTTTCACTCAACCTTACTTATGCTCTCCCTGCTCCTCTCTCTCCCTCCCCAATATTCAAAAATGTCACAGCTGACATCATCTGCCACATCAGTTTGTGGGCAGTAAATAGTCAGATACTCAAAACTAAACCTAAAAAGGTTTGCTTTTGTCACAAAAATAACAGCCTGAATGAGATGCAAAACTACTAAGAAGTCCAGTCAGACCTTGTTCTCCTCCCAGAGGTCAACTGACTAGAGGCAAACAGGATGAACATGAATGAATTGGAAGAGCAGCTCACAAGTCTCATGTTGTTGCCCAGCTTTGACTTGGAGAATAGCACTAGTTTCAGTTTTAATTCATTTTTCAGACAGACAATTACAATAATTCACTTTATTCCATTTCTCATATCTTTCTTTAAATTTGGATCAAAGAGTTTTGGTGTCTGCATGCAGTCAGGGCTTCAGCTGGCAAGCTGGTCTGATACTACTTGGAAGATGTCTCTGTGTGACTGAGCATCTCAGAAGGAAACACAGCCATTCCTCCAATGATGTGATTACTGGTCCACCAGAAAAAAGAGTAAGACAGAAAACACAAGAGATTACAATGAAAAGATATACGACTCCCAGGAGAAGTAAAATAATGTGGAATTTGTCTGACTTCTCCATGGGTGTGGCTTTTTTTCTTGCTCCGTCTCAAAAATAATGTCATACTTGGCAACCGAAAGCTTCTTACTCCTGCATCTGGAAAAGAAAAACATCTCAAGTGCCAATGGCAAAGCCACTGTGTGCACCCAGGCTAGTGGGTGAGACAGGCTGAGCTTGTGCAGCCTTAGGCAACGTGACAAGGGCCCTCTCTATGTCTTTTGGAAACAAACAGAAGGGTAAACTCTGTGTAACTGTGCAGACTTTGAAGTATGCAGCTTACAACTCTTGGAGAACAGTTTGCACATGCAGAGCTGTTATACACAAGCTCTTTATACACATGATATGGAGAAGACTGGCTCCCATCTGATATGGCTAACTCAGCTGCAGTAATCTTAAACCCAGTTGGACTGTCTTTATGGCTTTCCCTGCTTGCCAAAGTTGTCTCTTTGGTTTTGGGACCAAAAATGAGAATAAAGCTTGGACAGGTTAATAATAGGCAGAAATGAGCAAGGTAATATTTGAAAAATCAGATACCTTCTTCTGGAAACTTCTGTGCAGTGGAAGTATTTGTAACATCTTCTGAAATAAAACCCACAATTTGCAATTATATAAAAGGATAAAGTTCATGGCCCATAAAATTGTAAATGCATACTACTTATTAAAAAATAAGAAGCCCACTTTTCAATTTTTTTATTGAAATACCTATACAGACTTCAGAGGAGTTATTCCAGGTTTACAGCAAGGTAAGCGAAGGAATAATCTGAAAATTATGCCTGGAAATGTCTACAGATTAGTGAGACTGGCTAGCTGGAGGGTGTGGGTGGTCTTGCATAATTCTCAATGAAGGAATCTCAATACTGGAATATTTGACAAGACTTGGAATAGCTATGCAGCTGCAGTTTGGAAAAAGTTGACACATTTTTCCTCTTTGTTTTGGAGTGGGGCTTCTATTGTGGAATGTGGTATGATTTCATCCTGACAGTATCTGTGTAAGTAAAAAAAAAAATCAGCATTTTAATAGTGTCTGTTCTTCATAATGTAAGGCTTCAATAAAAATACTCTTAACCTTGTGGGGTACGTTGGGTTGATGAATGTGCCACAGAGCCACATTAATACATTTTGCCACACATGAGTAAGTGACTTTCTCTCATCGTGTGTTTGCCTTTGCTTAGAAAGCACATTCCTTCTGCGCAAAACTGGCAGCTGCCCACACCTCAGTGTATCTGCCCCTCCTTCATTCTTCAAAGTAGCAAATCAAAGATGAAAAATTCTCTGATAGTTTTTGATAGTTTTAATAAAAGAGCATTCTGTCATGAGTGATTCCCCTTTCAGTAAAACTTTTTAAAAGCCCCAAGATCAAAAGCCAGTTCATACTCCATTGTGCTCTTTTTAAAGCCTACGAGATACCAGCATTTTAGGACTTCTGTATGCCTTGTGAATTGTGAAAAAAAGACTCATCTACTGGCATATGTGAACGCTCTGCCTAAGGTCAACTGTTAACTGGTATGTCTTTTCCTATCAACACATGGTCCCCTTCACAAAGAGCTATTGAGTGTTTTACTGCTCCTAATGTGTATGCTGAGCTACTCAAGGTGACAGATTGTTCTTCAGACATGCTAGAGCTACCTATGGGCCTGATTCACCAACGACTTCTAGACCTTAGCGCTATTATTTCTATTTGTAAAAGACTGCACTATCTCAATCTAGTAATGTTTAAATTCCATTTTCAACTCATTTAGCAAATATAGAAACAAGTATTCAAGGTGTATATTTAAATCAGATCATATTTAGATATTGTTGACATTTCTGTGTTATTTACTCTCATTCCAAATACAGCTATTAAGTTTCCTTCTAGCAAATTATACATTAGCTGTGGGCAAAGAGGGCTCTTGTTTTAGCCTGTACTGTCTGAACTCCCTTCCTCCCTGTCCTCCAAGTGATCTTGTTAATTAGTTAGCCTGTGATTTTATGAGCACTTGTAAATCTATTTTCTCCCCTCTTGCTCGCTCTTTTTTTAAAAATAAAATTGTAATTAAATCCTTTCAGACAGATTCAGAAGCTAGCAAGTGTGCACATCTATGATTTCCAGTCCTTATAAACCTATTACTTCCTTATACAAAAAGCCAAATTTCGTTCTAACAGCATTAGAAAAAAGTACAAAGACTTCTCATGCGTGAAGAAGAGATAAAGAAAAGGTCAAAGGTCTGCCTGAGCTTTTTGGGCCCCGTGTGGTTAAGGCACACAAGGGACTGACTCGTAGCACATCTGGCTGCTCATGACTCTTTGGCCAAATGACTGTGTACCCATTTATAATCAGCTTCACTTGAGAGCTCGCTGAGGGTTGGGTTTTAAGTTTGAACGCTGCATGAACATTGGCAAAATGCTTTAACAGCTCTCTTATCTCACCCCCTTAAGTAGAAGGAATCAATACAATTTTCTTCAAAGAAAAGGAGTATTGACAGTGCAAAGATGACTCGTTCTGAAATTTTGAAAGGAAATAGTCAGACTTTCCTTGTTCTTGCTCCATACATAAAATTAAACAAATAGTTACATTGTATCCTCACAGAGTTGAAAAGCAATATTACAAATAGCATACTTTTTCCACAGGTACTATGTAAACTAAAAAAAAACCAACCACATTTATTTCTTCTATGTCTTTATAGTGAACAATCAGAAATAAGGCCAAGAAAACAATAGTTAAAATTATTAGAGTCTTATGAAATCTGATACCTTTTAACTAGATCTTTTCTAGTCATTTCTACTATATAAGGTACAAAATAGAGAAGTTAGTCAATACAAAGTAGAAAGGAAAATATGTAAAATAAAACAGAGCTCTTCTTCTGGCTGAAGCATTTTTTGAAATGATTTTTTTAACTCTGCAGATACCTCTGATTCCACATTTTTAAAATATATAACTATTCCTTTCAAAGTTAGCAACATTATGCACAGTTTCTCTCTAAATTTATACATGCAAATTACTTTTTCACCTGTTCGCAAGTGACCTGTGAGTAAAAGGGTGCCATTTTCATTTGATGCTATAAGCAAAAATACCATTCTACTTAAATATTTATTTCTAGGCCAAAAAAAAAAAAAAAAGAAGAAAGAAAATTGGTTTCATTCCAGTTCCTAGAAGGTGAGACTTTACATTGCAGTTTCATATTTGGCATGGGCTGGCATATTTGTTGGCATGAACTGAAGGCTTAATGAGGCTTAAGAGAGTTTTACAGCCTCCTTAACTAGAAGCTACTGTTGTCAAGCCTCCTGCTAAATGTACACAGGGCCTGTCATTTGTGCACCCCATACCCCATGAGGCAATAAAATAAAACAGGATTGTATTGCTGACTTCCAAATCACTAAGGCTACATAAAATCCATGCCAATTTGAGCAGCAGAGGTTCCTTGGGGGGAAGTATCCCATCTTTCTGGAAAGCTGTGTTTGTCCCCTTCACTGAGGTGCTGCATGTGAAACTGGATTGCTATGCTTTACTCCCTGCTTTTTCTGAGGTGCATACACCAATTCTCTGCTTCTGCTCTGAACTTCCGCATAAACAGCCTTCTGAGACTGAATCCTTATGCCAGCAGAAAAGAGGAGGAAAACATATTATTTCTTGTACTTTACCACAGGGGATCCTAAATTAAAAGCTTGACAGAGCATCCTAGATTTGGTCGAAGAAGCACTGCTAGGCTGGAAACCCAGGGATGGTACAGTGCAGAGGTGACTGCGTGCGCGCACGTATCGTAGTTTATCCACAGTTTCTCAGTGGATAATCCTAGTGCTTTGAACTTGGGTTGGGGATGCTTGCATACCATGGCTGTAGCTTACCAAACTGCAAGGTAAAGATATTTCTATATTGAACTTTTCAGTAATAAGTTGTTATGTGGGTCTGCAAATAGGAAATATCATATTTTGGGAAGGTCCTGCTAAAAATTGTATTAGTTTCAGTAACATATGCATCAAACATCCATATTAGTATAAGATGTCTACTGAGGAAATCACTTGTATTAGGGTCTTATCTTACGTATTAGGGATTATTATATTCCTTACCTTAGGAAAGTCAGGCTGTGCTTTCAGCATTGTGACACCGGTGAAGTTGAATTAAGGACTGATGAAAGGTTGATGTTGAGTGATCAATGAAGACATTCAGAGGGCTACCTGATAAGTGGACCTAGTTCATATACCCTTATGCAGGTTGGACAATTTGGGTATAACAGGCTGTGTGAGTTATCTCCATCTTCCTGGATTTCCAGTCTCTGATAGCTGCAATCTGTTTTGTTCTGGCCAACATAATGAGTTTTGAGTGTTACAAAGGCTTTTGTGGTGTTAATAATAGATATTACACAAATATTTTGTTGTTTCTTCTGTGAGAACACAACTTTTTTAAAAAAACTTGTATTAACTTTTTTGTGGTGGATTGGAAGGATAATTAAAGAATACGTGTTAAACTGCCTAGTTGTCAGTAAGCTGTGCACTACGTACAGAGAAAACTCCCAGTCATTGGGGTCTCCAAAATGTGCACTTCAATAATAATAATAGTTCTGGGGAGAGAGTTCACTGAAGCTTTTGTTTCTCTTTAAAAGGGACAAGAGCTGTATAACCTGTTCTCTAAGATCACATTTCTGACACTAGGGATCAAGTTGGTATTGGTTTTATCATTAAGCAAAGCCAAAACTAAATTCACTGACTGATGAAAAGATGGTGAACAAAGATTATTCTTGTATCATTAAGGATGGCAGTTGTTATTTGCATATGGAATATATTATAATCTTTTGGTTTATTGTCAGACAAAATTGTTAATGTTCACAGACAGCTGTCCACACCATCATTCTCCATACAGGGTTTACTGCCTTGAATGTTTGATTAAATTCCCAAAGCATGGAATAACATTTGCTTTGAAGGTCAGTAAGTGTTTACATCATTTTTTTACAAAAACTTTTTGGCGATTAAAAGAAATTTAGAAGACCTTACAGCATCTTTCCAGCCGTTGCTCTTTCTTTTTCAAAATTTCTTGGGTGATTGTTAAATTTTGTTAAATGAAAAGAAAATTTGATGAGTTTTAAATTCCCTCTCCACTTGCTTGAGTAGCCCTAAGAGGCTAATAAACTGTAAGCTCCAGCCCTGAAAGAAATAAAACTAATAAATCTGTATGAGAGTATTTGTTTCAGGGCTTTCCTTCCTGTTATGAATGGTGTTGAGTTTCCATAGTCTAGTAACATATAATAAGGTATTCTCCTCAGCAGCAGCTTGATGAAGACAGTTTATCCTTCAGGTGCCTTAGAAAGAATAATACCATTGCAAAGGGATTAAAAATCCAGGAAAACAATGGATTTTAATAAATGAAAGTTGTGGAAATCAAATATCTGTTGCTATTTTTGTCTCTTGCTTAAAAACAATCATCATGATCTTGATCATCTTTTATGTCAATCATGGTTTAGTCACTGTCAATTGGTGTCAGTCACTGAGGCAATAAAGAGGGACATTATATTGTGCAATCGCTGTGCTCTCATCTACCCGTTGTTGTGCAGGAAACTGCTCCCTCTCCCAGTTTGTCTGTGCTTTCTGAGTATATCAAATATACGGTTATGAGAAGGTTTGGTTTCACCTTACAGCTGCTAGATATTACAGTAAGGTTAATAAGGCCACCAGGAAAAAGGATGAGTACTAGCTTCTCAGGCTTGTTATGAAATGTCAGTCTGAGAATTTCAGAGCAGGCAAGGGACTGCATTTTAATGGCACTATCCTGGTGAGTCTCTCAAGTGCCTTTGAAAATCCTAGCTAAAAGCTTACAGGGAGGATTTTTTTTTTTAATAAAGCAATTGATTTTTCAAGCACTGAAGAAAGACTTCTGAAAGTGATGTGGACAATTTTCATATATATTCAGAGTACTGTTTCAGTTTAAACTTTTAGGCACATACTGTAAATCTAGATGGTATGTTTAACTTTTGTTGAGGGACATATGAAATAGAATTTTTTTTTTTATTATTACCATAAATAAATGCATGTAGGCAACTCTTAGCTCCTGAAAGTTGTCACGTCTAAGTGAATCAAAACATCATTATGTTTCAGTAACTGAAGATATTTTTCATCTTCCTGTGAAACTATTTAACAATCATGATAAAAATTAAGTGGAGTTATATATCATACTTATCAATGCAAATTATATTCTGATAAGTGTTCTTTCAATCATTACAGCTCTAGTAGACAGTTATAAGTCCCAAGACTGCAACCTTTGCCTGTATGTTGCTTACATCTTGTCAAAAATTGCTCTCCAAGTAAATTTCAAGGAAAAAATTATGCTTCCACATAAATGTATTTTATGGAAAGTAGATACTTTAGGCACAATTTTAATTTTTTTAACAGAGCGCATATCCAGAAATATTTTTGAGAGTTTTGTTTTCCAAAATATCATTAGTCCATGTTAAGCTAGTCATCTAAAAGGCTTAGATGACTAATTTTGGATAAGACATCTACTGTTTTCTATAAGGAGAGAATGAGCAAAAGCTTTGCTTTTAGCAAAAACAAGGCTTTAGCAAGTGACAAGCCGTATTGTCCCAAACAAACAGTTCACAAAAGGGATGTGGACTCAGTTCTTAGATTTACGAATAAACATTATAGCAAGGCCGCATTTTCGTATGTACTGTGTATTTACCACTTTTTTAGTCACAGGGAACACAATCCTCTAATAATGCTCATGAGGTAAGAAAGCATAATTATATGTTAGGTATTTGAATAAGGACAAATTGATTATTAAAGTTTTATTTTTCCATTCTCAACTCTTGAGACATAACCCTTCTCTTATTACTGAAAAGAAAAATAATCTGAGTGGGGGCCAAAATGTATTGGCCAAGCAAAGACAGGAAGGCTGAGCTTTCTCAAGGGCAGCAAGTAATACTTATATTGCAGATGCTTGTGCTATTCCTGTAACAGGCCTGATCCTGCACTACTGAGATCAAAGGATGTTTTTCACTTCACTTCATTGAAGAAAGTTTTATGTGGAAAAATAGAGCTAATTCTGCAGTTCTGATAGTTTGGTCCAAATCCCATAAACAAACAACTGGATAAATGGGTACATTTAGGCTTGATGAATTCATTTTTTTTTTTGTTTTAAATAAACTATGCATGGTGATGAAGAACTGAAAAAAAAAAATTTGACCTTGAACCTATTCTTAGTTAAGCCTCTCATTAGGAAAAGAAAGTAAACTGTTCTTACGTAGTTTTCATTGATCTTGTGAGTTTTCTGCTGTCATAAACTTCAAAATTTATTGAACACATTGATTAATTTAATGTATGATCTTCCTTAAAAGCCAAAGCTGTAAATAATCATATCCATTAAAATGAGAATTGATGAGATGAATGAATAACAGCAATGCCCGATTTTTATGAGATATGTCTAGCTACTTAATGTACAAAAGAATTGCATTCAAACTGGGAAAGGAAAATTTAACTCAACCATTGCATTTTTACCAAGTGTCTGATGAGGGTTTTTCTTCTCTTATTGACCCAACATGTGCTAAAAGATGACCTTATTTAGAAATAAATGCAGTTGTGAAGCAAGAAAGGCAACTAAACCACTTTACTAACTTGTTGTCTTTACTATTTCAGAGCTGCAAGAAACTAAGACCTCCGAGTATCACAGAATAACCCACAGTCCCCTGGATTACAGGATATTATTAATGGATGAAGATCAGGATCGGATCTACGTGGGCAGCAAAGATCATATTCTGTCTCTGAATATTAATAATATAAGCCAGGACCCTCTCAGTGTAAGTTCAAGATTTATTTTGAGAATCCAAGATTGCTTTACTACGTGCCTTTCTTTTTAAGACAAAAAAATGTGTATTTCATTATTTTGTAGCAGGCAAAAGTCCAGGCCCGCACCTTATTTAATTGTTAGTCCTTGTTTTATGTGTAATGCAAGATGAACAAGCTATTAGCATGGCTGCTCCTCAAACACTGTTTAAAAATTGACCTGTTTACTCATTTTGAAGCGATGTTCAGCATGGCTTGGCCTCATAAAGAAAATTTGTATGGGTTGATGGTTTCCACTCCTCTCCAAGATTTAAGATAATTCGAAGATGCACTTTTAAAAGAAGCCTGTAAGGAAGAATAAGATACATACTATTGTTTTCAGGCCATAGGGAAAAAAACAACAGGGACGGAGTTGTCTTTAACCTTTGAGTATATTTATTTTTGATTTGTACTCTGAAGCCTAATCGCTGAAATATTTTCCAGTCTTTTGTTATGTCTGTGTCAGCCCTCGCCCTTCAGTTGGGTAGCTGAGGCACCTCCTGTTCGGGATTTTTTGGACACTATGACCCGCATCTCCCTCTTGACATCCCCTCTTTTCTGGCTGCTTCTCTCACTTATCAAGAAGTCTTTTTCTAAGGACTCTTTGTGTCCCACCTCACCAAACTGCAGTAGGCAGCCTGTATATGAAAATAAGGAAATTATCAAATGTTTAAACCACTTTCACAGATTTCTGTCTTGTCTCCAGAGCCAGTTCAAATCCAGCTCCGCTTTTAAAATAGGTGGCCTGCAGAAGCACTTGTGTGCCCAGAAGCCTGACTGTTAAGATACTACCTCTCTACAGACTTTGCCTTGCCTATCTTTAGATTATCACAGCTGTAATACTACCTTAAAGTGTATTGTAAAGGCCTTGTTCTACCAAATTCATCTGATCCTGTAATCTATAAGCTTTATTACTGTACCTCAGGAGTATGGAGGGGCAGAGATATCCAGCCTGCAGCAGTGAAGTTAAATGCTTTCCTTAAGAGGCAAGGCTTTTAATGTGTCAGGAGAGAGAGAGAGGCCCCGCTGGAGAGTGATTAAGTGCAGTTAAATTAGGCTTTGCTCTGAATCACCCTCTGGACATGCCTGTCTACCTGAATTGATTGTGCAGGGAGTCTGGGGAGGCTAACTCTAACTTACACATTTAAATTAAATACCTCTCGTGTGATGGCGTGAACACGTCCTTCCTCCTCCTAATGACACAGAAATCTTCCTCTGAAATGGGGCCGCCTTCTCTGATCTGAAATAGCTTGTGTGACCTTTTTGTTAATTCCCATCTCACCAGTGATCCGGCCACTCTTGTCTGGGAGCTGCTGCGCTCCTGCACAGCCTTCCCTTAGCAGGTCGGCTTTAATTCTCTGCAGAGTTCGGTTAGATAGGAAGGCCTCTGTTGCATGAAATATGTTCTACAGTATAAAGCTGTGAGGCATTTCAACAGTCTATTTAGGCCTGGAAAAACAAGAATAAAAAAAAATTAACAGAAAGCAAAAACACACAAAATTTTCTGGCAGTGAATGTGATCACCCAGTATTAGGCTCAGAATTAATCTCTGCAATTCCACACATTCTTTCATTTGTTTATTTATTTTTATAACAGATTCACTTTGTGAATCTTATGCCTCCATAGAAGCCCTATATACATATGCAAACATACCTACAACTCTCTGCATATATATATATATGTATGTGTGTATGTATATATATATATATACACAGAGATCTTTTAATGCTATTATTTATGTTATCTTGAGGGTAAATGTTATCAGGCTCTATCACCTACTAAATTTCTAGGGAGAGATTTCTAATAGATGTCTTTTCTGTTTCGAAATCAAAATAAATAATGGAAGAAGCTCAAAATCTTTAGACTTTGAGTATAGATCAGATAAACATTCAGACATTGAAGTGTTTGTTGGAAAACTAAGTGTAAGAAATCAGCTTGAAATCTTAAGATTTTAAGCAGGTTTTTTAATAATCTATCAAAACCTTTGCTGATAAGACCAAAAAATTGTTACAAGAACCCTTTTTTAAATTATAATCAAGGTGTAAAAGATATCAATATATTAACTTATTAGTGCAAGTGAAATGTTTTGTTTAAATTATGTAATAAATCTGTTACTTAAAAGATCTTAAAAGATATTTCTTTCCTTGCAGATTTTCTGGCCAGCATCAGCAAACAAGGTTGAAGAGTGCAAAATGGCTGGTAAAGATCCTACAGTAAGTTATAATCCACATGCGCATGCACACACATACACAAATTACATACTTGGCAATAAAGTAAGATCACCTTGAGTGCAGCCAAAACAAAATGAAAGAAGTTTTGGTTTGCTTTTGAAATGCTCTGCAGGCCAAACGATAAAGTGAAATTATGAAAAAACAGGCTATGTAAACAGAATGCACCTTCAGACTTTGACAGATGGGAAAGGTATGCATTGTCCACTTCCTCGCTCTTTTTTCTAGTTACTAGTCAAACTAGGTAGTAGCACTTTTCCAGATATGTCCTGGGGATGATGCTGAACAGCATGCTGAGCAGTTGTCCACAGTGGGGAAGTGCTCTGGCTGTCTGCTCGCCCCAGGAACAGACTCTTACAGATGGGTGGTACCCACTGTCTGCAGCCTGAAGACCCCAGACTCAGGAACACCTCAAACAGCTCTTTCTGTTACTTCCACAAATCAATGCCCAAATAAGTATCTGGAAACTGGTATGCTTTCCTAGAAAGAGGTAAAGATGATCTCTGGAATCATGGGAAGCACAGACCATGGAGAGGTTATGTTGAGTCATTTTGCACCACAGCTGATTATTTTCCCATCTAAATGCAGACACCTTCCAAAGGTCCTAAATCAGATGGTAATTTCCCTATACATTCTTTATAGATAATAGATAGAAATGAGGTATTCTGAAAGACCCAGTGAGTGGTACAATACAGCAGGTCCTGTCTTTGGCAGAGTTGTATATTAATATGGTTATCTTCCTAGAGCAATTTGAACTTACAGTCTGTATATGCCTAGTTTTTATTAAGAGAAGACAGCTAAATTATAAAACAAAAAGCAGAAAGTTAACATTTCAATTCTATTCAGTTACCTTTGGACTTTTTACCAGTTCAGCATCTCCTAAAGGTCTTTATCCTGGTTTTCTTTTTAGCTCTTTACATATAGCTGTTTTCCAACTGATATTTTAGTATTAGGATTCAGAATCTAATCTGAGCTACAAAATTGCATTTTCTCTCTACTAAATTTATAAGAAAAAGCAATGAAATTTTGCTTATATTTTTATTTGAGCAAAAAGCTATGGAATTCAGAAACCTTCACGTTAGGTATAATCATTTTTGGAACATACTCCTCAGCATATATCTAGGATCATAAATAATGAAATGATTGAAGGATGTAAGCAGATGTATATAAATATAGCTTTTAATTTCAGAAAAAATAGAATTAATGCAAAAGTCCAGTGAATTTATTATAAAAACTGTTATTTATTTCAAAGGTCTCTATGTCATGCCTAGTATTTCTATTTATTTTAGCTACACATTTTGCATTCTTAACTAAACCTACAGATGTCATCCAGTTTGGTTAGTGCAATATTACAATAATTCACCTGAGTCCATTTTGTAAGAAAAATATGTGTGGGCTTTATTTTGAAATTCTATTGCAAATGCTGATGAATGTAAGGAAACCAGACGGCTGTCCTACTGGAGCGTTGCTCCAATATTGCTTTTTCAAAACTGTGGAGAGTAATTCACTCTATTGCTGCAGAGCAACAGAATGATTCTTTATGTATAACTATATTATGGTTAATATGGCAGTTTGTTCTTTCCTGATAGCTATGGTAGTGAAAAACAAGTATTTTTCCTATTGAATATCCTATTTTTCTATACAACTTTACATTGTTCTGGTTACTGCAGTGTGCAGTAAATTCTACAGCTAGTGGCCTGCTAAGTTGCACTAAATGTGAAAATAAAACATACAGTTTTGTTAATGGTGATTAATGCATCATCAGCTTGTGATAGACTAGTTAAGGAATTTTCTTTTCTTTGAAATACAAAAGTTCATTAGTCTTAGTCTTAATCATGTTTCCAGCATATGATGACACTCTTCTAGGGCAAAAATAGGAAAATGTAGATAATACTTTAAGCAGAAAGTAGTATGCAAAATATGTGATACGTGGGGAAAAAAAAGCTGCATACTGGACTCTCCAGATAACTTTTAATCTTGGACATTTAGTGGTGAGACTTTCCTAGCTTTTAATCATATTGAAGTACCCAAATGTTGCTGCATTGGTTGACAGATTTCTGGACAGAAGCTCTGTTTTTACAACAGTTTAATTGTGGGTACAGCTAATCTCCTGTAATGTAGTTAATTAAGAACGTCCATGTGCATAAACTTTAACTGATTTTTTTAAATCCCAGCCGTGCATTGCAGAAGAAAAATTAATTTCCAAAAATAGAAGTTGACGTTAAGTTTCTTAGTATTTGTCCTCAGGAGTTTAAAAGAGAAAAAAAAAAAAAGGTACTGATGAGCAGCTGCTGCTCTCACTAAAATCGATGCTACATCTTACTGAAAGCTCACTGAAATAATGAGAAAAAGAGAACCTAATGCTAAAACACTGTTTGCAACTTGAAATTTATAGTTCTATTTTAATAGCATTCTTGTGAGTTTCATTCCTGATAATGATGGGAGAAGCAGAGAATGAATTCAGAAAAATTAAGAATTTCAAATGAAAAAAAACCAAAGAGGGGGGAGTGAATGCATGATACAAAATTTGGCCTGTCAGAGAATAGTGATTATTACAAGGTGAAAGAGGAGTAGATAGACTTGGAGCAGCCAGTAAAGGACTTTATGCAATCAGTGAATTCTTTTCCAAAGAAATTTGGAAGGGTTTCTTTTGTCCTACCATTAGAGAAACATTGGTGTCTGAATTTGTCATCTTTGACTGCCTTTTTTGATACTACAAGAAATTTTCACCCCTAAATAGTATGTTCACCAGGCTAATTTGAATGCTTACATTAGTATGACCTTTATTTCTCTCCATTTACTGTGATGAGATCCTCAGGCACAAATGTCTGACTTTCAGATGTCTACAGTAAGGCAGTTCACCAGACGCTGCTGCTGGGTGAGTTTTGGTGTCAGCTCCAAAAGAAGCACCAGTAGTACATGGATATCTACAGCTTAGCCACTGCCTTTGACAAACATCCATCCTAAAGACAACTATCTCATGTCACCTCAGACCAGACCGATTTAAAAGCACAAAGTACTCCAATATCAAGGAAAGGGAAATAAACTGAAGCATAGGTGCTCTTGAATGGCAGTCCTATAGAATATATTCTGAAATAACAATTTCTTGCTTTGTTGGGTTGTGGAGTCCCAGTGCAGTACCCAGGTTAATCACATAGCAAGTTGCAAATGGAGTTCAGCAGTTCAACACTGGAGAGATGGGCAAAGGCTCAGAGGTCATAAAATGGTCTTCCTACCGGACAGCATTACAATACGAGAATGTTGGTATTGAGCCAACTTGTGTTACTTGTCTGTAAATCATCAGTGAAGAGACATGAAGACATAGTATATGTCACATGGTTACCCCAGAAGACTGTCCTTAAAGAAAAGCACCGTTCATCTAACCACCCCTGTTGTTCTTGCCATAGACACTTTGGGAAGCACACAACATGGTACTGAAGCAGAGTGGCAGGTGCCATGTACCAGTACTATTCATGTAGACATTGTTTCCTGGTCCTGATCATTGAAGACTTTCATTCTGAGATTTCTCAGCATGTAATCCTTTATCTAGAAATCTTCTAGAAAAGTTTTCTACAAACAGCAGGAAAAGAAAGCATCAGTTTACACACTGGCATATATAAGCTAGTGGTATACCTTCACCTGTCCTTCTTCCCTTTCCACAGCTATAATGTGAATTGGTAGTACTGCTGAGAAAAACACAATTTTGATAGCAAGACATTACTAAATCTGTCTTTGAGCCAAACTAAGATAGCTGGAGATGAGAAAATTGAAACATTTAGGAACAGTCCTCAGCTTTGGAGAAACAGTATGTTTTGACTGGGTTAAAGGATTTTTCTGATATAGCTAGAGCTAATATTTAACTGAGAACATGCAGTGTTTTCTGTAGAGAAACTCCTTCTATGAACTCTGAACTACCTACAGTTATGCACCAGTTTTCAGATGTTGTAGTATGGTACCAGCTTCTGCTGAACAAAAAACGTGAATGCCTTTGAATATAAATTGTGCGGTCTGCTATACAAAGATTAACTCTACTGATTTTCGTGAAGGTGACTGATGACACAGTCTCCAATCCTGAGGTCACAGAACACATGCAATTCTCACTGTTTTTGGTGAAGGTTTGGATGGTTGAATATGATGGCAGCTCTGGGATCTCAATAAGAAAAAATATTCAGAAAAAATCTATTTTTAAGCTAAAGTGCTTTAACAGTTGATCATAGTCAAAAAAGAAAAGAGCAAGAGAATAAAGGAGTATGCTAGAAGAAGAAAACTGTAAATCTGATGGTGTCAAACTATGTGGCCCTTAATGTTCTGTTTTAACTTTCGTGCTGATTTGAAGGTGTTACTGTTGATCTTCGGTATGAAGCAACAATTCACGGCAAACTTCCTTTGTGTTGTTCAGAGTTTAAAGTGTTGGAAAGAAGTTGTTCATACAAATAATGAGATCTTAGATTTGGGATAGCTTTGATTTTTTAATTATCTCCAGCTATGATGAAGAAGAGACTGTTTTGCCGGTGTCCTTAAGGAAACTTTATCAGGTTACTTGTTTTCCTGCAGAGGCCTTGCTTCTTCCCATGCAAGGTACAGAGAAGTCTATGGATGAAAATTAGATTGCTGTGTGGAAATGGGAAAGTTACGTGCAGTCCTCTATAACTCCTCTATAGTGCCCCATCAATGCCCAGTTCCCAGGCTAGGCAAAATGCCATGAAAAGAAAACAGAAGTCTACAGCTGTTCAAATCCAGAGACTACCAAACTCAGTAGTTGTTTTCATGATACTATTAAAATTATAAATCATGTGTATTCCCTAGAGTTCCCAACATCTAGTAACATTTGCCAATGTGAAATTATTTTTTTCTGTATTCCCTGCAGCATGGCTGTGGAAATTTTGTGCGTGTGATACAGTCATACAATCGCACACACCTGTATGTCTGCGGCAGTGGCGCCTTCAGCCCCGTGTGTGTGTATGTCAACAGAGGACGCAGGTCTGAGGTAAGTCGCTTTTCATATTAGCCACTCATTTTGTGGTGCATCTTACTAGTGTTATGCAAAACTCAAAATTTTGAAAATGCAAAAATCAATTATTCGAATAGGTTCCTTCACCTATGTTAAATAGAAAAAGAATAAAGATCCATAGTTTTCTGACTGGTTACCAGCTAGGAGGAAAGCAATGATGAAAAGCCATGCCTCAAATATGATAGTTGTCCAAAATTCCACAGTCATACGAAATGCTTGGCTACATTTGATACTACTTTTTATTTGACATTGTCTGGTGAATTCATTCCTAGCATTTGTTGGAAAAATTGCCAAGAAATACTTGAAAGGAAATAGTGAGTTAGATAAAAAGTGAAATATGCAGTCCACTTTTTATAACTTCCATGTGTTAGTGATTCCTGGGAGAAGTGGGCTAACTGTTCAGGTATGTGAAGGTTTGCTGGACTTCAGCTTAAAACCCACTAGATGCAATCCCAGTATACGTAACTTTCATCTACTGCACAAATTTTGCCCCATTAGATTCTGCCGGGATGAAGTTCGTAAGTTTTCTCATCGCTGTGAGGTCTTCCAGGGTGTAAATCTTATGTTCTCTAGATAGGTCTCCAGTTTTTCTATATTGAGTTTCACTGTATATTTTCAATATACAAAGTACCAGATGTTTCATAAGTACATTGTCCAAGTTTCCTGATTTGAAAGTAAAATGTTTGTTTATGTGCAAATGTGATAGATAATAAATTAAGCAACCAGAAGGAGAAAGAAAAGCACTTAACCAAGACCCGGCACCTCAGTAGCTTTTGGGTCAGATTCATGTCTGCAGGCACAGGAGTGTGCAGGATATTTTCCTGTACAATGTGGAAGCAGATGTGTTGGGAATGAAGATCAGAGCATGCTACCTGGAGTTTTGCCATGTGAGGGCAGCTTTAAAAGCTAGGCTGGCTCCTAGGGAAGACACTGGGAAATTCATCACTGATTTCATTGGGACTGGAATTCTGGCCGAGAACCAAGACTACTGCAGAGGTTGCCAGGGAGGTGATAAATTATTGTTTCTCCAGGTAGGTTTGCATGGGATGATCTCAATGACATTTGATAGATCCCTACCTGGCTCCAGCCTCCTTAACAGAGTACGTGGTCTGAATCACTGCACCTTCAGTCCTAATGAATCATCTAAAAGTAGAGGTTCATAGGCCTGGATTAAATCCATCCTTCTAGTTAATGGAGTCTGCATTAACTTATTTAGATGTGTTTTGAAACAGAGGTCAGCTTTCCTCAGCATTATCCTATTTCTTGAAAAATTATTTAAAACATGCAAAGTGATCACATTTGTCTCTAATTAATGCAATATTCCTTTATCAACTTTAGTAGTACTGTAGCCCAGAGAACTCTGAATATCATTATTTTAGGATTTTTTAGGGAAGGGGGAGGGTGGGAAATGACATCTCCAGATGATGCAAGATGTTCAATTTCTTAAGTTAAAAATAAAGATACATGTCTTGGAAGAGCAGAACTGGCTTCACTTAGCCTGTCTGTATAGCTACATGCCTATGATCAATTGATTAAATAAACTGCTGTTTCAGACGTCTGGAGTCTGTCAGACACTTGACTGTAGGCATGGCATGCTCAAAGCCATTACTGTACAGGCCAACAATAGCATAACAGTTTAAAACCAAGCATTTCCTTCTGAACTCATTGCATATATCAGTGTATGACTAATTAATAGGGCAGAGTGAAGAACTACATAGTGCTGATGGGACTAGTGAGAACTCATTTCTTTCTCTACTTTTATCATTTCACCTTTAATTTAGTAGTTTTCCATGCACAGAGGGATATTTTTGCATGTGCGAAATAGATATTTTAGAAACCACATCTGTTTTTCTCTAGAAGCTACAAAGTCTGACAGTAAGAGTCATATCCAGCAATCATAAGAACTAGGTCTGTTTTGCTCTTTTATTTCCAGGATTCCACATAATCTCACAAAAAAGGTGGTTTCATTGATGAGGCAGAATGTTGCCCTTTTCCCTGAAACAGGTTAAAATATAATTAATTTTCTTGCATGGCATACTTGATACTTTGGTCTTTGGTAATAACTGTCTTAGTCACCCAAATATATTCTAAATGCAAACTGAAGGAAAGGTAATCACTATGTGAATTAATTATAGACTAAAAAGTAGTTTAATATATATGAAAATCAAGTGTAATCCTGGAGCTAGTTTAATAGTGCAGTAATGGGCACTTTGAATTGGTAAATAGTGGTATAATATAGTAAATATGGATTAATGTCAAGCTGCATATCAATCTAGAAATAAAGCAACAATGAAAAAAACCCAAGATCATACTAGAAACTTCATACTTATGTTTTAACATTGTTTGGAGAGCTTATTACTAAAACAACAGATAAGATCTCTGTGATTAAATTAGGCAAAATAGAAGAGGGGGAAAAGAGATGGAAGATAATGGATATGAAAACTTCCTGCTCTAGCTGAACATTTCAAGTTGGTGGAGTCTCCGGTTCTCTGACACCAAATGGCTGATCAGTGATCTGTGTAGCATCCCCATTCCCCTGTAGTTTACGTTAATTGTTAAAGGGAATCTAAAGAGTTGCTGCCCTTAGTTGAATAACTAATACAATGGCATCTACATCATCGAAGACTTTCTTTGGAATTTTTGTCAGCTAACTTTTTCTGTTGAAACTGAAATATTTTAAGTTTGGGTGGCTTTTTCCTTGCAATTATGTCTTTTGGCCTTCTATTAAAGATTACAGGTTTGTTATAGGAAGATAGGAACAAGTTGTTTGTTTGGTATACCATGGTATGTGAGTCGATGTGCTATTGGTCGATGTCTCTGCCATTACTGACTGCAGTTTTTCAGGAACGGACTTGGACCCCAGTCACTTCTTGCTCAGCATATGTTGCTCCTCAGTATTGATGGGAACCAAAAAGTGAAGAAATGCACCAAGATGAGCAAATTTTCTAAAGATATTCAGACTGTTTGAATTTCAAGTTGTAGTCCAGGTTGCTTCTACTTTGCCAAATGTAGTTCCTGTTTATAAAAGTCACATAAAATATAAACAAATCCCCATACCAAGTTTCCTAAACAGCAAAATATTTCCAAGAGATTTCAGGCTATGGCAAGAGATACTGATAAATCATCTGTCACTGTGGAACTGGAGCTCTACACGTGATCCAAGAGATGGTACTGAAGAAAATAACTATGATTTAGAGGATTTTAGGAGGTCTGATAGCTCAGTAAAAAGCAAATGATTTATAATGTCACCAAATTACAGTTGTCATAAGAGATTTTTATTTAATATGTAGTATTGTTCTGGTACCTTTATTATAATGTCTTAGACTAGTATAAGTATCTCCCTGTATTCAGCAAGTAAATGATAAATAGCTTCAAAAACACAGAAGTAATCTCCACAGTTGTTATTGCAGAGATCAGTCTACCTCTCCAAAGCGTAACTGAGCTAGAGGGAAAAATTCTTTGTTTCAGTGTCTTGAATTTATAATGACAGTCTTGAAAATAACTGGGTACCAATGAAAAAGCTGTCTAAAAAGATGATGAAATTCTGAAAAGGAAAGCTAAACTGCTGATAGTACAGTCAAAGTTCCCAGCAGTGCTGGGCATTGTTAATGCTGGAAACGGCTAAGCATAAAAATCACTTTACATCTGATGTTTTTTGAAATAAGAAGTGACACACAAATCTATATTGCAGGAACAAATCTTCAAGATCGACTCGAAGTGTGAATCAGGAAAGGGACGCTGTTCTTTCAACCCTAATGTGAACACAGTGTCTGTTATGATCAGTAAGTAAAGATACTCCAAGTTGCTGAGGTCTAAAGCCATATGATCATGCGTGGTGTGGATTGATGGGATGCCTGAAATGAGGTGGACACAGAATTCAGCCTCCAAGGAGCAATATCCTGTGTCTGGCTGATGGGCACAAGGGCTGGGTCCATCTTTATTTCAAGGTTTACGTGAAGCTAACGGTGGATGTACAAATGAAATGAAGAAATAAGCTGTTGAAAGGGAGAGAGAGAGAAACAGAAAACAAAAGGTTGTCCCTTTTCCAGCTTACATATTTTTTCCCAAGATTAGTTTCAACTTTACATTACCCTGTCTAGCATCTTATGTTTGAGCAGTTTCTGACCTTGTTCATCCTAGACAGCGCTTCTGTCTCATTTAATTATTTGTAAAATCTCAGAGTAGCCAGGGAAAGAAAGCCTGAAGACTTCAGTTACTTTGAATTTCATTTTTGTTGTCATCTCTGATGTAGAGCCCATCAGCTATTGCAAGGCTGTTTATTCTTCAGTTGGCTTTATACCCAACCAATTTTGCAATTATCTTCCATTTGAAAGGCCAGAAAGTGCTACAACTGTCACACCTCAAACGTTCTTGTGAATTGGTGGTGGCTGTACTCAGTGACTGGGAGATCTATCCCATACAAAGAATTACTGCAGTGCCTATTGCATACCTAACTGAAAACTCAAAGGGAGCATATGCTTTGTGCAACCCAGATCACCAGTAAAAGAAACTCTTTATTTTTTCAACTGGAAGACATGTTTTATATACTTAATGTAACCCGCCCTTTCACGTTTGCAGCATGTTCACAGGCTTCTAGTGCCAAAGCCTTGATTTTTCAACATGTGCCTACTCCTTGCTATATTTTTGGCTATGAAGGAAACAGCAGTTGCACAGATTTTTCAGGCTTTCTTTAGCAGATAAAACTTAATGCTCACAGGTATTTCACCGAAAGTTTACCAGGGAACAACGTGCGGTGTTTCTGCCATTCGACTTCCACTGAAATCAATAGCAATTATATATTGTGCCAGATATTTCCTTTAAAATTTGAGTCTCATGGAGCTTAAGGGAAGTGTCATATAGCCTATCCTACATGGTCTGTTTAAAATATGAATTACCTTTTTTTTTGTTTGTTGATTCCTCATTGCACATATATTTAGTGCAAAGAACAAGTGATTTCATTCACAGAGGTATGAACTGAAGCACCTTCAGAAGACAGGCAAATGCTACCTAGATACCTCTCTGAACCTTGGCTGCACTTGTATCTTTATCTCATCAGAGATCTGTGGTCAGTGTTTACAGACACTCATTGTGTAAAGAAAATGTTTGTTCAAAGTCAGTGATGGATTAATCCACTGCTACTCATTGCTGTTCTGGTATTATTAAGGGAATCAACTGTCCTTAAAGAATAAAGTTTCCTTTCCTTGTTCCTTCTGGATTTTATGAAATACCATTGAAGTACATTGTTTCTGAATTACCGTATATACAGTAAGCTGATTTTTTTCCACAATGGTTCTATGGCAGCTTTGTTAATCTTAGTAGACTTTATGTTATCTTCCTTGATCTCTCAGTTATGTGACTGAAGAGATCTTCCCTAGTGTTTGACTGATCTGTCATGACATAATGCATCTACAAAGTTTAAATTAAAGATTGCATTCTTTTTCAAGTCTCACAGATTGGGTTTTATACTTTCTCCCTGTTACTGCAAAGTCCGGTCACTTCAAAAGCATTAAACTGGAATGAATTTAGCTTCAATATCCATGCCAGAAAGGGGAAGATTTTGTAAGTCACAGCTTGAGTTATAATGAGAGGACTGAGCCCATGTACTGGACTCTCCTTTGAGCATTCTTCTGC
>NW_009606897.1:3911-37453 GCF_000690535.1 Cariama cristata | reverse complement strand
GCAGGAATTCCTTCCCCTCGCTTCAGAAGATGGGAAATACTGCCAGACCGGCAAACTCTTCCACAACAAAAGAACCTTTTTTAAATATAGATGCAATTTCTTGACAATTTTGGGCATCACTGGCCTAGAATACAGCAGGAAAGCTGATTCACTCTTCAGAGGAAAGTGCTGCTATAAAAACAAATTTGAACTTGGTACAATTTGCCATTGTACAAAGACACATTTGGATCAAAGCAATGAAAAATGTGCTTTGAAGAAGCTTGGCATAACTAATGTGCAGGATGCATGTCTCTCTCCTCACCAAGACTCTGAGATATTTATAAAAGCAGACATACCTCATCAATTCAGTAATTCCCCCCAATAACAAAGAGAAGTAATGCGAACTAGTTGTGCTGTGCAGACCAAGTGCTGTGTGGAGTTTAAGAATTTAACCAAAAGGAAGTGGAGCGGACAGATATCATCTGATACAAGATTAGCAAGCAGACACTAGGAATGCTTAAGACATAACTAATAGCGTTGATATGTAATAGGATTAAAATTACGTAGTGTAGTACTATTGTTAAAGTGTGTGCATAGGTCTCTACATAACGTTTAGTGAGAACCATAAGCCTGAGCTCTTTCAACCAATTTATTTCATAATAAGAATAAAGCTCTGATGGATCAAGGCAATGAGGCAAATACACGAAATCAGTTATAAATCAGTATAGATCTAACATCATTCTGTCAATACATGCTTGGGATGTAAATGCTTCACAAACATGCAGCAAATGCATTGTTTAAATCCCCTGTGTATGAATGTCATCGCTGGGGGAGATGAGAGCAGAAGAGTGGCTGCTGCCTGCTCTGCAGGGGTTCAGTTCAAGCTCTAGCCAGCAGCAGAAAACCAAAGTCGCCAGAGTTTTAATTCTCTCATGAGCCAATAGTCTTCCATACCGATGTACACACACACACACACACACACACAGAGCATAAAAATAGCCTCAAGTGCTTCTGAACCTGTGACTCTTGCCAGCTTGACCACACTCTCTGGGTAGTCCAGGAATTCAGACAAAAACATCAATCAAAGGACACAGCTGTACTGGAACGTATTCATCCACCACTCCCTCTCTGAGAGTTAGAGTTTATTTTAGCTACTGTTTTCTGCTCTGGGGATTCATTGTCATTAGTCAGTGGAAATTGCTTGCTTATTCATGGAGTAGAAAATGATAGTATATGTAATTAGAATTATAATTATATATATGTATATTTATGCACACACACAGACTCACACAAACACAGATGTACATCCTGACTGATGGACTGAGTTTTCAGCCCTGCACAGGGAGCAGTTCTGTTAATGTAAGAGTTGCGTGTCTAATTCTGTTCAAGCATAATGACCCTATACTTAGAATCAAGTACATAAAAGGGGACAATTGTTGCTCCGTATTACTCTGAGTAAAGTTCAATAATATGATTGTCTGGCCTCTGTAATACTGAAGTCAGCTTGAGGCTGCCTGGGGCAGCCTTGACAATACTGTTGGTAAAAATTGGCACTGATCCATCGACTGCAATAGATATTGTGCCAGTTTACACCAGCAATAAATTCAGTCCAGTCTTTTTGTCTACTCCCATAGCAAAAAAAAAGCTTTTTTAAGTACGTACTTTGAAAAATGGAATGTGATTCTTTTTGATAACACTAGCCTGATTTTCCGGTGGTCTTTAGCAGTGAAAGTTGAGAAACTAAACTTCATATCAAAGAGAGGTTCACCACATATGCAATTCTGCTGTTGCATTTAATTATGCAGTTCTCTAAAGTCTTTAAGAAAAATCTGATGATTCTCATGCATTCTAGATTGTATCTTTGTAAATCAGAGAGAAGCCCCATTCCTATGACCCAATATTTATCTGTATAGACTTCTGTGTAAATAAACAGCTGACGAGTTTAAAATAAAAATACATCAGTAAATACAGATTTCCCCAAAACCATAACAATGCATTTGCTTTTTCCCCTCCATTTCAATTCTTTTCAGATGAAGAGCTTTTTTCAGGAATGTATATTGATTTCATGGGGACGGATGCGGCCATTTTTCGGAGTCTGACCAGGAGGAATGCAGTGCGAACCGACCAGCACAACTCCAAGTGGCTGAGTGGTGAGATCCCTTTGTTTTACCAGAGCTTTTAATGGGTTTCACAGAGATTCTGCTTTGTTTTGTTTAAAATAAAGAGCTTGTCTTTTAAAGAGCTTTTCTCTGGATTTAATCTATGAAGTTGAACCACCAAGAAATGTGTGTAAATACATATTGTAGAGAATGCACAGATGTAAAGGCTTCAGTCTTTAGGCCATCCCCACCTGATGACCTTTTTTACATTAAGACTGAACCAAACTGTCAAGGGAAAGTGTATTAAAATTTTTCAAATGGCAAGTGGTCAGACAATCTGACTTGTAGGAAAGTGTCTTCTCCACTTTTAATGCATCACACATTGTCTTAAATGAGAGTGCTTGATTCTAAGATTTTTCTAATGAGTTACGAACTTCAGTTAATTCAGGCTGATCCACCTCTGTACAGAAGACTCACCACCACTTGCATTCAAAATGTGTGCAGAAGAGAGTCCCATTATCAGAGAAGCCAGTGATAATTACTGCCATTTATTTCAGTGGTAAGAAATTGATCATTAAAACACAGTAGGAAGACTAATTTCAGTGTGCACTTAACTATTGGCTTCACTGAAATCAATGTGAAAATTCTCCCTGACTTTATTGATAAGAAGACTCTTTCCAATTAAACTATTTTAAATTAAAATGGTGGTGAACCCTCTGAGCAGAGATAGATGTCAAGGTTATAGAGCAACTAACATGGCAGTTCCAATTTAAAAAAGCCTTTAGGTATGTTGAAGTAAAGTTACTGTGTTTCTGTCTTGACTGTTTTTAGAATGACTCTTGTTATTCCTGTGTGGCTGCGACTACAATGAAATCACAGGATTGCAATCAGAATAAACTCAGTTCACTATGAACTGGAAATTATATCCGCTTTCTAAATTTTTCTTCTGTTTTCGATACATTCTTACACTTATCCGCACACTCTGAAGTGTGCATCCTAAAGTGAGTTAGCGAAAAAGAGTCATTCAAATGCCTAATTTCTGGAAAATCTACCTGTTACATATGTTCAGAACAGGTACTTGACAAGCACAATTTATTTCCATGTTCTTTTGGAGCCAGAGTCATGACACTTGTTATATTAATTGAGAATGGGCTCATGTGAATAGAAGAATGCTGCAGTCTAAAGTGAGTTTTCTGTCAAGACATCCAACCTTTGCATTGGATTGTTTCAAGATTTGCACTGGATTTCAACCGATCAAGCAATCTTGCATGATAATTGAAAAGATGGTCCTCTTCCTTCATGCAGGAAGAGGATCCACTTCTTCCTCAGACAAAGGAGAAGGTCATCTGAGGACTCATCCACTGTCCATTAAATGCTTACTGTTAAGGATATAATTTATTTTGCTCTCTCACTAGTGTTCCCTTGCAGTGTTTTGCATCTGCACTTGGTTATGTTTATCAACCTCTGATATGAACTCAAATGCTGTGTCAAGCACTTGTATACTCTGTTTTCCTTTTTCTGTGTTCCACGAGTTATTTTCCTCTCTTATTTATGTACCTTATTTGTTCTTTTGCTAATGAGTCTTTCAACAGCTTACTTTTATGTTTTGCCTCAATGAGTCTTTCCATAAGTGTCCCTCATAACACACTGATTCTTCCCTCTTCCTCCAAGTCTTTGAATCTCTGCAGTAATTTAATACTACCACTTCTGCATTTTAATTGCTTTTCTAAAAGTCTGCTGTGTGATAAAATGCAAGGACGTAGAAACTTAAGGCTGCTAGCAAGAAGCCATTTACCTGGTGGTATCTGGTATACATAGACATGAGGCTAGAGCATTTAGCTTAATCTGTTAGAGCAATACCTCTATATGCATTATATAGCATTTCTCTGAAGCAATCAGTAACTGTCAGATTGTTAATTGCTTGTACTGATACGTCTTTTGGTTTCATCTTTCTTGTATACTGTTTCATTTCAGAGCCTATTTTTGTGGATGCTCATGTTATCCCAGATGGCACTGACCCCAATGATGCCAAAATCTACTTCTTCTTCAAAGAGAGACTCACAGACAACAGCGGCAGCACAAAGCAAATTCATTCAATGATTGCAAGAATATGTCCAGTAAGAACTATTTTGTTTGCCAGGTTGTCGGGACAAGCTGCTAGTATGACATGATAAACTAAAAGACTAAATGGTTGAAAAGCCTTTGATTTATATTTGAAACAAATGTCCTTTTCAGCTTCCATATTCATAATTAAGAAGAGCTGTTTCTGAGCATGCAGCTAGGATCTGAACATGTTATGTATATCTGGCTATACGTATAATGATACGGAAATTTAGAGATTCAGGGATTTATGTATTTCTCTGACTGAGTCAGAATAGTTACCAGTGTTGAATTGCCAAGCTTACTGTCCTTTGCACAAATGAGGAACATTATTTGCTTGTAAAAACTGAATTATGTGAAATCTTTCTCACACACACGAACACTCTCAAAATCTTTGAAACACATTGGAAATATCAGAGCCAAGCTTTTAAATGGGTTGATTTAACTTTCAAATAATGTTTTCATTTTTACAGTATCTGTCCTTTCTGAGTTCTTGCATTGATGTATGTGTGGGCCTAACTTTAAAAATGTGCACAGGAAAATTAAATTCAGGAGTTAGGGCTACTCCTGTACAGTAATTAATTTACGATCACAGCACTCCTCATTGTCTCTATTTCCTTTTTCGTATCTGTAGTCAACTGTACATGAAAAATGATTGAAACAGTTATTAGTATCTCTGGTGAAATTGATTTTTTTCTTATGAGAGAAAAATTCTAAATGCACAATTGCTACTACCCTTTTCATTCCTTCTTTTGGAAAGACTCAGGGAGATAATTGTGAGCGTTTGTGTATTCCCTGTCTTTAATCTGGATCTTCTTTAGGATTTGGTGCTTTGTGATGTTGTTGTGCCAGGGTATGAGGGTGTGTTTGGGATTGTGTTACTTCTCTGGCAATATGATGAGGCATGTGATCTCGTTTATAATCTCTATTTTCTATATTTTTGCGAGGGTGCCCAAAGGCCTTTTTGGGTATTTTGCAGGAAGACATTTCACACAATTATAGCTGTATTTGTTATTGTTACTGTTATAATGAAGCCCAGATGATTTCTGAAAGGCCTCAGCCTGTTTAGACTTAATCTGTAGTCAGTGGTGGAATCCCAAAGCCAATGAAAATAAATCTGAGCCAGTCATGTTTGTATACTTGTATGCCCTCATATTCATATATCAACACTTTTGAGACTGGCCAAACATATACATACAGTGGTGCCAAAAGATGCCCCAAAAGACCCCTTTTGATTCACCCAAAAAGTTGGATTACCATCTCCAGGAGAACCAGTGAAACATGCACAGCATTTCATCCATACCACGTTTGGCTAGCTTCTACACTTCCTTTTTCCCTTTCCTTGGGTGACATTGTGCTATGCAGTTTGGAAGATACTGCTCTTACCTAAGGCATTCACCAGCAGAATGAGGCAGGAGCTGTCACCTCTGTACTGCATCATCTGGTTTAGCAGTTACAGATTCCACCTTGCACCGGAGAGAGATGGAAAGATCCCTGAGTGAGCTGTGACCAAGCCAACTCTGGACCAAGCTAGCAGGACTTGCAACAGTGCAAAACTAGCTTGACCCGTCCTAGCCATCGTTTCTGAATTTAGTTCAGAGCATCCACCTCATGGACCAGCATGGCTTACTACGTCAGATGCAGCTATATTGCTGTCGGAAGAAACATCCCTCCATAGGACTATTAGACCTTTTAGGGAGAGCATGGACTTCTCCATACTAGGTGTTAGTGAGTGATACAGACCCCCACAGTCCTTTCCAGTCGTACCTACACACAATGCTGCTGCATAAAATCTACTACCCGACCCTCCGAAGCCTGCTAGCTTACCACAGAAAGTCTGCTCAGAAAACTGGTTCTTGTTTTGCCTGTGTCTGCAGTGTTTAGATGTGGGGATTTGATTTAGGCCTATCTATTTCTTATGCTGAATTTACCAGTGTAGTTGTCTAGATGATGAGTCAAATTAACCTGAGGAAAATGTGGGAAAGCCCAGTAAAATGTTAGCTGTCTTGAATTTTTTTCCTAAAAATAATATTTCTTTTTCAGAATGACACAGGTGGTCAGCGTAGTCTTGTGAACAAGTGGACAACATTCTTGAAAGCAAGACTTGTGTGCTCAGTAATGGATGAAGATGGAACAGAAACATACTTTGATGAATTAGGTATGGCAAAAAAAATCCCTTAAAAGTTTTATCTAAATCTTTCACCCTGTGCATATTTAATTATTGATGTTCGTACAGCTCCTTAGTCAAGTTGGTGACAGTGAAATCATGGCTCTGTAGAAATTCATGACAAAATTCCTGTTGCAATTTTATGACAGGAAATGAAAAAATTCTTCATAAATCTCTCTGGGTAATTATCATTATCTTTGAAATAAAGGTAATTAATCTTAACTGTGTAAAGGAATTATATACGTAAAGAATGAATATTTTGAAGGGAATATGTAAGTGAAGTGTACTGTTATTTTGCTCCTAGTTAGGATTATGATAGAGGTTTTTTAATGTGCATCTTTGAAACAGTTTCTTATACCACTGTGTAACACAGCTTTTCTGCAATACGATTTTTCTTTTTTGATCACTGGGTAGAGGCCTCAATTTGAGAGTTCAAGATAATGCTAATAAATCCTGTTACTGACACCAGCAATAATACTATGAATAAATATAATTTCTCCGGATTCATTCAGGCACTTAGATTTTCAGTTCAACATGTGAAACTGCAAATATTCAGGGAACAATCTGTACAGCAGTCACAAGAGGTTTCCTTTCATTAAGGAATTAATAAATATATATCTTGATACTTAAGTGCCGAACAACATTATCAGAAAGTTTCAAATTCTATATTGTCCATAGCTGTGATGTACAAAGTCATAATTCTAAATTCAGGTATTGGAAGATTTGGTATGTGTATTAGTATAAATGTAAATACAAATATAAATATATGTAAATATAAATATAAATAACATAAATAGCTGATGGGCCCAACACTGGGACTGCATCTTATTCTGACTATTCTTTCTATTGTAATCTGTCTCTCTTTTCTCTGTCATTATTCCTGATTCTCATCATAGCAAACAGGATTTGGAGTCTTTTTTACTTTATTCTTTACAACTACTTGGTGTACTTGCTTTGGTCCAAAGTTTCAATGCAACTTGATGGGCCTAGGAGCAGATCCTAACTTGCTGTAACTCCAAACGTGCAAGGTACTTGGAGGACTTACTTTCAGAAGGTCCCGCTGCCTCTTAGCACTACCACAGCAACTTGTCTTTCAGAACTGTGATTTAGCAGCCCACTCCTCTTCAACAAAGCAGTAGGATAACTGCTTTTAGTTTTCGGTATGACAAAATGTAGGACTATACAGAATAGGAGACAATGTTCTGAGCCTTGGCTTTCATCACAGTCCTCCAGCAAAGAGGAGGAATACAACCACAGCTGGAAATGCAGAAAACCAGGAGAAAGCAAGCACATGCTTATATTTTCATGTGTAATGCAGAAGATTGTAACACTTCCAGTTCTGCATGGTGAAGTCTTTTGCTTTTGACACATTTAAAAGAATATTTAAAAACATCAGAGGTTTAAATGAAGGAGCCACAATGGAAAGCTAAAGGACATATTCTATGATAAAAAGTTCAAACAGTTCAGTCTGTGTGTTGTAAAATAAGTTTAAGAGGCAGCTTGGTTATAGTTATTAAAAACATTTGTCAGAGATTAAAGTACTTTTCACTGAAGTGTAAAAAAAATCAACAGATCAGAGAGAACGCTGGGCAAATTCAGTTCAGTGAGTAGGTACAGTTTTGTGTAGTGCAGCCAGTAAATCTCTACACAATGGGAGCTGGGAGGTTGACATCTCTCAGGGTCTTCACTGCAAAGCTGTGTGTCGTTCATATCATGTTGAAAATGAGCTAGTGAGGGCATCTAAAGTGCTTACTGGATGATAACATGCCGAATTGTCCTGCTTTGCATTACATCCATCTATGGGAAATCTTTGTCTTTGACGAACTGCAGCTTAAATGTTTGCCTACTGTTAAACAACCTGCTGAAACAAGATCCAGCTGAGAGAAATGTGCAACATGGATCCTGAACATTTTTGAAAATCTTTGCCTTCTGTCTTCATAAAGCTAGATGGCATGGAGTTAATTTACAAATCTGTTTCTGAATGTTCAAATGCTAGATTTATGCATATGGTCCATTCTTACGATAAGTCTGCTTTTTCCCATTCAAGTCTGTGACAAAACTACTGTTGGCTTCCGCAGGAATAAAGTAATAAATTAAACTGGAAAATAAAGGTTTTATTAGTATTCAAAACATTTTTTTTCTTTTTCCTTTTCTTTCTTACAGAGGATGTGTTTCTTCTAGAAACGGATAACCCCAGAACAACACTCGTGTATGGAATTTTTACAACATCAAGGTAAATGGGGAGATTTGAAAAAAATTATCTTTCTGAACTGCCCAATTTTCTATATGAAAACTGGAAGTGATGGTTTGTGGTCAAGGCTGTTCTGTGCAGCTTTGTATGTCTGCTGTGGCCATCATTTGCAGGCAGGGTTAAGAGTCTCCGTATCGTTACTGTCGGTATCCATCTCAGAGCTATGCTGCTTGGAGCAAACTGCTCCCTGACATACTGTCAGCTGGCCCTGGGAAGACATTTCCATGGAAGGCCACTTGTTACTGTTCAGCAGTGGAAAGCTAAATGACTTCAACGCAGTGAACTAACGTGGCATCGGAGAGCAGTTAACGCCTCCTGAAGGACATCCAGCACCCTGAAGGATCAAACTGGGAATTCTTACATGAATTCATACAAATCATTTCCACTCTCTCAGCTGGCAGATGATCACACAGATGTCAAATAACCCATGTTGGCTTCAATTGACTACTAAAAGACAAGCTTATATGGCATTTGATAACCTCACTGCAGCCTCAAGTTCTCTGTTGTCAGTCAGTAGTATTCACTTACTGTCCAGTTTAGAAAGCATTCAGTGAGCTCCCACGGGCAGTGAAAGTACTAGAGATAGCTTACTGTCTTGTAACTCGCCACTAAGATAGACCAACAGGTGGACCAACAGATTCTGCCATCTGTACCTGTTTTTTTTTCACTTCTCTCTTGCCCTCACCACATAGCGGTAGTATACAGAGTAGAAATAGCTACTGCTTACTGATTTCTGATATGCTATCCTGTATTATTTAGCTGTTATTACTTACCTTCAAAGAGATTTTCTGCTTTTTTTAAATTTAATTTATTTGATCAAATTAGCAAATTGTTTAACTTATTAGTAATAATTCCTTTAATGGCAATTTCTATTAAAAAAATCCTTGCATGTAAGAAAAATTTTTCCTGATAAACCTTTCTGTCTTTTTTCATGTGGATCCAGGGATCTACTTTCTCAAATATATAAATCAGCCAGGAAATTATGATTTTATGATATTTAATTGGGAAAAAAAGAATCCCATAACTTGTAAACATCTGGTGCTGCCTTCATTTTATGATTCCTACTGCACAAAAATAGAAAATGCTGAGGTTTTGTTTAGCACTAAAACCACACTTATGATTAGGTTGTGGATGCAACATGCCTGATCTGGAAACACTTTTATCTAATTCTCCTGGTATTTCTGCAGTGGAAATGAGGTTTGAATTGCAGGACCATATAAGGTGACAACAAAGAAAATTTTGCTCTTTCCTGGCCTTCAAGCTGTTTTCTCGATCTGTTGAAATTTTTACACTCATGCATTTCTGTTATCATGAACCACATGGTCTATACTTTCTTTCTCTTTGTTCAACTATAGATTGAATGTGTTACCTAGTTAAATACAGCAATCATAAGGATTTTTACTGCTTAACAGTTCCTTTATCTTCACCTGTGTAGACTTCCGACTCATAACAGTAGCAAGAGAGAAACATCCCAGCAAATAATAACTATTAGTATTTTTGTCTAAACTATACAGAGGGAAACCAAGTAATACCAAAGCAAATTATTTTAGTGGCTTAATCTGCTGTAAATATAACATAAAACATCTGGAAAGACTAAATACATTTCTTAAAACCTATTAGTACCTACTAAAATTTCCACAAATACCATAATCCATCTAAAAGGTTCCTGATGTGTAATGTTTTCAGTTTTTTTCTGGAGTGTTTTTTTTCTTCTTCAGTTGAAAACAGAGTTGCTTGGATTATCTTCATCCTACAGTTAACATCAGGCAGATTTTGACGGTCTGGTTTCCACTTTGTTAAGATAAATATCTCAAACTTTACATGTAGTGAGAGAAAAAAAGGAGGAGTTAATTCACTGCAGTCAGCCTTAGCATCCACTCTGGAAATTTTTTCCCTAGTGCCCTTCATCATCCTGGGACATTCAGGGCTTGTGCTGTCTGACACCATCTGAGACCATTGCTGAACCCAGAGCAGTGGAAGAAATCACGCTCTTCTCTTAGGGTTCTCCTCAGGAAGCATTAAACTTCAACGCTCTTGAAGGGGTCTTTGTGAGACCAGTTTTGTGGGTGGATTTGAGGACTGTATAGGACTAATTCCTTTACAGCCACAACATGTCCCCATTTTCCTTAGAAAAACTGGGAACTGATTGTAATAATCTAACCAATTGTAATTGTGCTGGATCTTTTGATTAATATCTTAGCTGTGTATTTTAGGAGGCTCATGGAGGTCTTGTGGTTAATATACTAGTAGGGAGTTCTGGAAACCTGTGCTGAGCTTGGCAGTACAAAGTTTATAAAACTATTGTCTCACTGAAGTCAGCAATATTTTTGCCATTGATTTAACTGGGGCTAGATTATATTTCGCTTATATTCAACATTAGGATATTCTTATATTATACAATATTCTTATTCCAACAGTAAGGTAGTACCTTCCTCCCTCTTTTTTTCAATTCAGTGTTCGAAAAGGTGCTAGGTCTTAAGGGATAATGGTGTTTGTTGGGAATCTAGATGAGTTGATTTAAAATGTATTAAATCCATGCCATAGAAGCATTAAATTGTATTAAATATATTATTTTAGAGGTATCTTTCATCATTGGACCATGCAAAATATTGGAAAAGCTATACAAAAGTTGGTAGATTGCAATACTGACTTTTTCCTACTGTCTTCCAGCTCCATATTTAAAGGCTCAGCTGTGTGTGTGTATCATCTATCTGACATCCAGACCGTGTTCAATGGGCCATTTGCACACAAGGAGGGCCCAAACCACCAGCTGATTCCATATCAGGGCAGAATTCCATACCCGCGACCTGGCACTGTAAGTACAAAGATGTTTATACAGGCTTGCCAATTGCTTGTCTTTGTTTAATACATAAATAAATATTATTTATTTCAGGAGAAAGGACTATATGTGACTATGACACTTAGTTACAGCTCAGAACAATTTTATTTGCTTCTCAGCTTGCCATACAAATCATGTAGTATCTGGAAATCTTCTAGAAATAATTAAAAGTCATGCAAAATATTAATCTCTCTTGCTCTTTCTGCTGAAAGGGTGGTAAGAATTACTTCATTAGATGACAATCATCTTGTTTACATGTACATTTACATTTTGTGTGTATGTTTGACCAAAAGATACTAAATAAATAAACATACAGACAGCATTATGAGTGTGTTCTACAGTCTGGATCCAAACATCCATAAGTCTGTCTTCAGTTTGTATGAATTTTCCATAGTTCTATAAAGTTTTACAGCTCTACTGGGATGCTTGGGAGATGTAGTACGAGAACAAGGCTCTGGGACTTGTCATTTGACTAGATCTGATACTCTGTCAGGTATTGAATCTTAGAAGAGAGACTTAGAAATAGATGAGTTTTCATGCCAATCAGTTCACAGTGGTCTTCCTTGTTAAGAATGCTTTTTATATGCCTTGAAAAATTTTCAGGACTTTCTTTCACTGTATCAGGGGTAGTAATAATCTTCCAGTAAATTCTGTACACAATTAGAGCTAGTTCTGTTTCCAAGTTTTACAAAAATGTAACATGAAAGATTTTTAACAAAATTTTTCTTTTTTCTTTTCACCTTTATGGTGTATAAGAATTGCTGTTGGTGCACTTTTGTCTTTATTTATTTATTTATTTATTTTCACTATTCTTAATTGAGATTTAGCAGAAGAATGAAGTCTAATATTTCCAACTTTAATGAAGAAAATGTGAACTTTCTCTGGAATCTTCTCTAAATCCATATTTGCTAAATGAAGTATGCTAATATGGGCTTTCATTGACTCGTATGAAGTCTTCTTACAATTTCTTCAGTATCAGAATTAAATAACTGTGCACAGAATCATAAACCATCTCTCAATTATGTAGTTACAATTTTTTTAGAGGAACGCTTTGTTGCTTTTCAATTTATCACAGGAAATTAAATTTTATTTTAATCTTGCAAAGCGCTGCAAGAACCTTTAACCATATCACTATTTCATTCATGTTCGTCTTTGTGCTCTAAATCTTGCTCGCTCTTTCTTTCTCTCTTGTACAGTAATGCTCAGATACATGGAATAACTCTCTGTGTTCACACAATTCTTCATGACATTTTCGTGCAGCTATTACTGGCTATAAGATTTAGGACTTTATGTTCCCAGATCTCTAGAATTAGTTAATCAATACCTAGTATTCCACTAAGGTCTAATGCTAGCATTATTCTTTATTTGCAGTTAATTCGTACAGCTCTAATCTCATGAGTTCACTGAGGCTTTAAGCTTAAACTTTACAGAAAAAGAAAATAAATGACCCATTTAAACAGGAAGTTTGAAACTCTTGTGATTAGTCACATTTCAGAGTTTCTTGCTGCTTCAGAATATAGTATTTGTATGTGTTTCCTCAACCACTGCCATGTTATTCTTGGTTTGCCTCATGGAGGTTTATGAGGCATTCCAGATGGCCCTAAAGAAATTGGGTAGCACAATGGAAAGGGAAAAAGAAAATTCAGATTTGGATTTAACATGATGACAGAAATTATCTACATTTTTCAGATGTGCTGGTGAGCTCTGAATTTTAAGATAAATTCTTAGATCATAGCTCACACAAAAAAATTAAGCCAAAAGAGATTTTTTTAAGATGATCATTGCTGGTTTTCTGATTACTGGCTTCTCTGTGCTTCCTCACAATTCAGTCACAACACGGTATCTTAAAGGTATATTTTCTAAGATGAGACTTGTTTGGCTTTGCTTTTATTTCACTGCTAAAAATTTCCACTTCTAAATGCATGCCACAAACTCTATTTTTCACTTATGTCAAAGCATCTGTAAAAATTGGGACATGAGGTTGTTTTTTTTTTTTCTATTCAGAGTTTGTGCTCAAAGGGTTAACTTTGAATAGCCACGATTGCAGACTGTGGGCCATGAGCCTCTTTCCTCTGGAACGCAGGTTTTTTGCAACTTCTGGGATGCTGGACTAGACAGGGATGCCTTTTTATATGACATGGGAAATCCTACTTTACAGTTGCCTAAAGAGATATTCATACTAAACCTCTGGGCAGAAATGAATGTTCATTGTGTTGCAGTACATTGGATAAACAATGAAAAGGCTTCAGTGTAGCTTCAGTAGGATTAAAGCAAGCAATATGTTCATTTGGGTGTAATCAACTCCACAGTGTTTGGCTGCCTTTCACTAAATACCAAAGGTTTCTTATTTCTCCACAAGCACAACTTACTTATGGAAAAAGAAAGGGGAAAAAAAATTACATAATTGGCAGCTTGCTACTAAATTTAGTGATGTTTGAGGATAGTTTCCATTTTTCAGAGTTTACAGAAATAGTTTTTGTACCTACAGCATGTTGGAGAATATGCTGTAAATTAAAGAATTCTGTTTCTCTCTGCAATCTAACTGTATGGTGATCAACTGTGAACATAAGTATCATGTAGCGAAGTCCTTGAATGAGGTGTGAAGGATACACATTCAATCCCTTCAGGAAAGGGAGAGCTTATAGAGTTCTTCAGTAATATCTTTCGTTTGTCATTGGTATATACAAGGGATAGCATAAGAATTAATTGATTAAAGATGTTGGTTAAGGCTTTGCTCAGAACAATGATATAATGCAAGATTTTAGAGTGATACTGGGGTGAACCATAGCACAGACATTTTTGCAGGAAGTCACAGACAAAGATCTTATGATCTCCAAGTCAAGAATGGAAGGTTAGAAAGTAGAAATTCTTCTTTTAACTGAGCTGTGTGGGATGGGAAAATTTAATTTGAACTGCTCGTGAAACAGAATCCCTCTGGAGAGGAACTGGGGTCTGGCAGATCACTACCAGCTAGAATAATTTTGCTAATAGTCCACAACTTTATGAACACAGTTCTTTTTTCAGCATTTGTTGCTAATCTTAGCAGGTAGCTCCATACATTTCCAGGAAGACTGTGGATGGAAGTGCCACAGAAGGAAGAAATAGAGCAAACACGATAACAAGAATTCAATTTTGTGAGCAATCTTAGAGGGCTAGCATGCAATGTCATTTCTAATGAGAACCAAACCAAAACCCTCAGGGTAAATAAGAGTCCAGAAGAATCAACTGTCAAGGATGTCAGATGAGAAAAGAGACCCATATCTGAGCTGAGTTCCAGTTCTTCTTTCTGGAGGTAACTGATGCCAGAGCAGTTTCTTTTAAAGAATTCCTACCAGAGCTGTTCTACTTTGTGTAAATAATTAAATCCTAATTGAGCCAGAAGATGAGCCTGGGATTAGTCTGCAGTCCCCTCTGTACTTGGTTCCTGGTATTGCCCAATGAATAGTTTATTAGGTGCACAAGATGGAACAACTTTTAGCAGCAAGGGTAGAACGGGCACTCCTGCCTCGTGGTTAGAGCGGTCCCTTGAGAGGTGAAGACTCAGGCTCTAACATTTGCTCACATCAGGTAGGTTGGACACATGACTCATATATCCCCAGCGAGTTTCCTAGTCTCGCAGGGTATGATTCATTTTATGTAATTTTAGCCATCTGAAAGCAGGGCATCTAGTCTGAATTACTGACTACAGAGGAAACCTAGTTGACTAACTAAGAATAAATGCCTGACTTTGAGACAGTAGGAGTCAGGTGAGGTAAATCTCTCCCTAAGCTACTAGCTATTTTTGTGTCTGTGGTTTTGACCAGAAATTCCATCCTAGATGTAAGAATGGTCCTCATCAAAATAAACAATTTTCCATTAATGCTTCGTATTGAACAAATCAACATTTGGAAAAATATTGTGTTGAAACATTTCTGAATAGCTCCAATACTCCAAGAAGAGTGTCACAGCTCAGAAATCTGGTAAGAGAGGAAATGAAAGCTCAAGAGCAGCAATAAGAAGTGAGGTAATGGCAGCTGAAAAAAACTCATGTAAATTAACATAGGTACATCCAGAACGTTGTACCAGTTACTGACATAGCTCCTGATATCTTCCCACAGACTTCTTTTAGTTTCACTCTCAGTAAACACTTGAGTTTTCTAAGATTGCTTTTATTTCCTCATGAAGCCCAGAATGACTTAGGGCTGATTATTTGGATGATTCTTTATTACATTTAAAGAAGCACCCAGTGTGTTCATGGACCTCTGTTATTTCTTGGGCATAGGGGAAAGTATAGACAAGATCCTATGAATGGTCAATCTTTTCAGATATAAATCAGTTGTCATGGGACCCCTCATCGACTCTGTATTATGTTTTTTCAAATGAAGATGAGTCACAGGCCCTTTCACCATCTCATAATCAATGTAATCACTAGAGGGATATTGACCAAATTACAGTTAAGTACCAGATTTTACCTTTTGACTTTGTACTAATTCTATAACTAACCAGCTGCAAAATCTTCCAATACCAATTGCTCGGATTTTGCTTTCAACAGGCAGTTTGAAAACATAAAGAGTGTGGAAATAGGTCCATAAGTATGGATCTTTGCCATCAAGCTGGATTTTGGAAGTGCAAAAATACGTTTCTGTTTGCTTTATTGGAATTGACGGGAGTTCAAAGCGTAGCTACTCAAGTACTTCATTCCCGTTACTGGAACATAATTACTTTCAGTCAGAGTCTAAAGTGCACTTTCGGGAACTTACTTTGTCAACTTTCTGTCAATATTTGTAAATGACTTGGGGCTGAAAACTCTCTGAAAGATGGTAAGTATTGTTAAACATTACTGTGCGTGTTTCTTACAGTGTCCAGGAGGAGCCTTCACACCAAATATGCGGACAACCAAAGAGTTTCCAGATGATGTTGTGACCTTCATCAGGAATCACCCTTTGATGTTTAATCCCATTTACCCAATCCACAAGAGGCCATTAATCATCCGGATAGGAACTGACTACAAGTACACGAAGATTGCTGTAGATCGAGTGAATGCTGCTGACGGAAGATACCATGTCTTGTTTCTTGGAACAGGTAAGACAAACTTAGCAACAGTTGTTTTCCTCCATCGCATTATAATTTGCGATCATCTCCAATTGGTACAACTTGCAGCTTTCAGAAACGTTGGTTTAAACTTATTTACTATCTACAAAAATGTCTATAGAAATCCATAAATTATGTTCTTTTTACTTTCTGTGCATTTTTATGTTTACTGTAGATGTTAATTATGTGCAAGAGATACAATGTATTGATATGAATTCTATTTGAGACAAAAATCAACACTAGTGTATATTGTATTTGATCTAAATTATAATACTTCTCTTGAATATGGTATATCTGCACCATGATTCCACATTAGAATTTGATGCTCTCTAACAAGAGTAGAAGTACCAAAATCTGGCTTTGTATTGTTTTGTATACTCCCATCATCATTATTTAGTATTTGCTGTGTAAGCTAATTCTGAAGAAAAACACAGTCTGATCAGGATGTTACAAAGGCAGAAATAACAACTCTACCAAAAAAAGGTAAAAATATGGAAGTATTTAGCAGAGAAAAAGAAACAAGTGGTTGAAGTCCTAGCAGTGGTGGACACAGAGAATTTGATCCAAGTATTCTAAAATAATTTCTGTCTAATATAACCTACATTTTGTTTCTAGTTGCATCAAATTTGAATCTGTTGTTATGCTTCTGAAGTCTGCAGGGAACAGGTCAAGTGATTCTTGTACTTATCAATTTTGATTTTTTAAAATATTCACGTATGAATCACACTCCTCTGATGGAAGCAGACAAGCAGAGTGGTACTCTGACTAGACCCTAGGATTCATTCACATCTGAAACTCCTGCTGGCTTAACAGGGCATTATACATTGATAGGCACAAAGCCTAATCTTTTTTACTACAGATGGTTTCAAGTACAACAAAGGAAAAGAACTCCAGGAGAACAAATATATCTCTGAACATCAGAAAATAATTACAGACATGGCTTGCATTGCTTTTATGGTTCATATGTTATTAGGGTCCTGGTTGTTTTCTGCTTGTACAATAACTGTGTCTGCCAACAAACTCGCATGGGGCTGGGAATAACCATCCTGTTATAATAGATTTAGGAAGCTGGTGCTAAAAAAAATCTTTCAAGAATATCAGGCTTCTGTAGGGGCAGGATTAAAAGGAACTTTTAGAAAAACCTCCTCAGCTATCAAAATCAGCAGGGTGCCTTTGTGCCAAAGGAGGCCAACTCCATACTGTGCTGTATTCGCAGAAGTGTATCCAGCCAGCAGGTTGCTGGAGGGATTCTTCCCCTGATTTGGCTCCTGTCAGGAGTACCAGGTCCAATTGTGGGCTCCCCAGTACAAGGAAAACATTGACCGAATGGAAGAAGATCGGTTGAGGGACTGTAGCATGTGATGTTTGAGCGGAGGCTGAGAGAATTGGGTTTATTTGGAGAAAGCTAAGGGGAGACCATACTGCTGCTGACAGCTATCTAATGGGAGGATACAGCCACCTAATGGGAAAAAAAACAGATCTGGACCTTTCTCAAGGTGCTCAGTGTCAGGATGAGAGGCATTGGACACAAGTTGCAATGTAGGACGTTGCAATTACATGTAAAGGAAAAGGTTTTCACTGTCAGTGTGATCAAACATTGGAACAAGGGCCCAGAGAGGTTGTGAATTCTCCATCTTCAGAGACTCAAAGGATTCAACACTCGACCATACACAGCCCTGAGCAACCTACTCTAACTGGACCTGATTTAAGTGGGAGACTGGACCAGAGGACTTCTAGAAGTCCCTTCCAGCCTACAGGCTTCCGCAGTTCAATGAAAGGAAATAGGAAAACAGAAACATTCATGTTCTTGTGTCAAACCTTTACCAGGTCGCCATCCACTGTACTGTGAATGCTTAGTATACTGTAAGGCTTAGTCAGGGTAGAAGAATTGCGTTAGGAATCTCATCAGGTTTCGATCTGTTGTGGTGGTTTGTTTTTTTCCTTGGTTGGCAGTTGATAAATGAGTTTTAAGGTGTTCTAGAAGAGCTCTTTGTTCGTACTTGCAGAGTCATTGGAAACTACAAAATTAAGCTAATTAGGACAGGGCTTTCTTCTTGAGGTGTTTTTTTCCCCCTCCCTAACATGTAGCCACATTTTCTTTTTACTTTAATTAATGCAGCTATAGTTCTTGACTCTGGGACCCTTTGGGGTCATTCTCCTCCTTTCCTACAGAAGTAAAGAGTCTTTGTACACTACTGTAGAAATCTTAGAAGTGTTAATAGATATTTTCCCTACTACTGTTATACAACTCCATAAGAACACTTAGTAAAAGAGGTTTGGTTTTCTGTTGGCTTTATTCCTTGCCAAATCACTATGTTTAGCCAGAGTAATAGCTTGGTAGGCTAGTACAGATCTTTCAAATGAACATTTTATGTATTTTTTTATATAGTGGTGCCATTGTTTTAAAATGCTCTATAAACATGTAATGTTAATTGGAGGAAAATTCTACTGAAGATTAGTGGAAAAGATAAGGACATACAAGTTTCCAACCAATGTAGGACTGTTACTGTAGTAGTGATAGTTAATACTGGAAATGTATTGAAAATTTGAAATGTGCATGAAATCACAATATTGATATTTAGCATTTTGGTAATTCTGCAAGAGATAAATACAGATAATTTCATTTTATACTTTGATTAGCCTCTGACTGATTTTAAGTGATCAGTGTGGCCTCACGCAGACACCTGTGATTCCTTAAAAACATTAACATACCTCAGCTTGTTCTTACATTTTGTTAATCCTCTTCTGTGTATCAGCACAGGATCCGTTATGGATCAAATATGTAAACTGCAACTCTTGATACTTTATATTCATTGCTTTATCTTCTGCATTACACTGGAGATGAGGATCATTGTCAGCTTTCTAGTTAGTTGGAGGGGAGGCATTGTACTTACTGAGTAGGGCACAGAACATTAATAGCTTCCAAGGTTTTCCTCAGAAGAAATTGATGCAATGTAACTTACTGTGTTTCTCAGCCCTTTTAAATAAAGGTGATCAAGTTTCAGCCACTGAGAGGAGAAACTTGTTTTCTTTATTCTCTGCTTTCTGTGAGACTCAGGAGGATTCGATAGAGATATTAACTGTCAAAAGGAATGCAGAGGGGATTTGCTTTGGTGTCAGTTCGTCCCGACAAATGCAAAAACCACATTGTGTAGGAGAATTTCATGTGATAATTTCCTTGGGAGCCTGGAGCCCCACAGCCGGAGACAATGGGACTTGACACCTGGTGACAATTACACTCAGCTCAGATGATGAGTTACTGCTGCTGAACTAAGATGTTGCCAGCCATGTCTGTCACTGTCAGTGACCTGTCTCATGCTTGAAATTGGAGTGTTTTATGTCTTGCCAGATGCAGAGCAAACAAAATGTTTAGCTTTTCCTCTCTTCCTCCTCTATAGCCTCAGTAATAAATCAGTTCCTGAATGCAAGTGAAGAATAACAGAAGTATAAAGCTCCAAGAACCCCAGTGGTTTTCATCATGTATCCATGGCATGGGAGGGTATAGGCAGCTGTGTCATTTTTTCACGTTAATGTGAACTCAATGTAGTGTTTTCTTTGCTGAGCTTACAGGGGCTGGTCCATGCCCAGAGTTAATACCTTACTTTTCTCCCTCCCTTGCCTACATAGCTAACAAAATAAATCCCAGGGACAATCATTGTTCTCGCAGCATTCCACCTGCTTTTCAAATGATAACGATCTCCTGTTTTCCCTATCCTTTTCAACGTGAAGACTCCCAAAGCACTTAAAAACTTTAACCGTAGAGCAGTGCTACAAGACAAGAGTGCTGTATACCACTCTGTATACCTCATCTTCCCAAACAGAAACCCAAGGGATAATTTACTTGGACAGAGTGTGAACACTCATTTGCATATTTAACAAGGGTGATGCTGATGATGCTTTTTCCCTATGCAATAACATATTCAGTCCAGGAATTTGGGCTTAGAGTTCTGCTTCGATTATCCCGTTACTGTGGTACGCCAGGACTCAGTCCTGAAGTTTTTGATTCACCTTAGACTTTTACTGTAATTACTTTACTCATTTCAATTATATCTAAAGAACCCAACCTTTCAATATTTTTTGTTTATCCTTTGGTACAGTGTTTTCCATCTGAGTTTTAAGAACAGCAGTAAAACAGCATGAGAACATTTTCCTGAGATTAATATTTATTTTTTAAGCATGCCACCTACTGCTTGCAGTACGAAAGCCTTCGGTCAAAGTACACGCAGATTGCACAACCAAAAGATTATGCATGGGTTTTTTTATTGCTCTTGGTGTTATGAAAATATTTAAATGTCTGGGTCAAATTTGGGTACGTTAAACAGCCATGGGCAGCAACAGGATTTTTTTCGGCTCCTTGCTATCAACATAGGATATGTTTTTGTGGAAAGAGATCTAAGTTACTGTAGTGAAAAGGCACTTCAGACTGCATTGCGGCTTATTCAGATGATTAATGTGGCCCACATGCATCTGATGTGGCATGAGTTTGATCAATGTTTCTTATTATCTTTCTTCTCTGATGCAACACTTGTTTTCAAAGTCAGGATGCAGTAAGTGCCTTCAGAGCATAAGGTTGTAATACTCATTTTCATGGTGTTACATGATGACTGTCTTTTTGGAAAACTAACCCTTGCTGACAACGGTAGCCTCCAGTAATGCAATAGCCAAAATCATGTAATGAGCTACAGATTCTAACAGAGGGAGAGAATCTGGTCAGAAGAGCAAGCTTGCCTCCCATAGATTTGCTGGCTGCAGCTTTGTGACTGTGAGCTTGGGAAGATGATGTTGCACAACAGTGGCACAACAGGCAGCAGACAGAGTTTCCTTCTTCCTCTTGGTCATAGTGCCTGAGTCATTCAAAACATTTCTTTTACCAACTCATCCAAAGCTTTTTCACAGGCTTTTAAGAAGATATGTAGATTAGGGGGGTGTTCCTCCACCTGTTTCATTTCCCCTGTTCAGTTTTAGTTCCAACAAGCTCACAGTGTGCCCCAAAAGTTTAACCGAGCTGGGTCTATGTGAAAGTTTTGCCCTCAAGCATGAGCTCATTAGACATTTGTATCTGTCTTTTTGTTCTTTGATGCGGCTTGAGTTTTACAAAGTTTCATAGCAATACTGTGAGCTGGAAAAAATTACATCCATTTGACAGATGAGTGAACTAAAGCACAGAGAGGTTAGGTGGCTGTGGTGGGAGCTCTGACTTACAGCAGACTTGTAAGGACAGCAGAGAGCATGGGGACCTGGCTCCATCTAACCTGGCATCATCTCAGGTGCTCTGCTGAGCCTCAACATTTTATCAAACGGAGAGATTTTAAGCATTCTCCAACCTCTTTGCTTTCTTTTTTCTTTGCAATGTTATTTGTTTATGTCAGGTTCAACTCAGATTAGAGAACAAAAATAATTAAGCTGCCATTAGGCTGACAGGTACAATACTGAGGAAAGTTTTCAGAGGGTCTCCAGCAATGTCACCCTCATCAGGGAGGGGGATTTCTGCAGGAAGCCTCTCTGTGAAACTCCTGTTAGAGTAGCAGTTGGTGTCCATTGCAGTAATTTTTTTATGATGTGGAAAAGTCAGGGTTTTTATTTGTTGTTCAGTCTGTGCATGTGATGTGACTCAGGGATAGACGCATCCTGACTCTCTTTGAGGCTCACAATACTGACAACTGCAGTGTTCACTGAGGGCTGGGGAAGGAAAAACTAGTCAAAATTCAAAGAATAAACCCAGACCTGCAGATTCATCCAAACACCTGTGTATTTTTCATTGCTGTTCATTAAGGTTTGCCTTTGCCATTGCCCATGGTCAGCCAGACCAGGAATTAGCGTAATCAGGCATAGTCCAACCAGTATCAGTGAAGCTTAGCTAATTAATATCAACCCAGAATCAAGCCCTACATTTCAAGAAATACTGTTTTTTTATTATTATTATTATTATTTATCTGTCTCTTCTTCTTCCTTCCTTGGACCATTTATTGGCCTGCCTTCCTTCTCCATTTATTTCCCACTCTGCATACTCTCTACACCATTTTTTAGTGTACAGGATGTTAGCACTTTCCTCCCTTGCTGTTCTCTGTTTCTCAGTCCTCTCAGAGGGAACACGATCTCAGTAACATTGTCTTCCATGTCAAGCTGGGAGACCTGCAGTCGCTCAAGCAGGTTTAAAAGAGGAAAATTTTATGGATTGCTGTTGTCTTCTTGCCATCAGCTTGAGGGAGATTCCTTCTCGTTTGTCTCTCTGCTCTTGACTAACAGACTACTGGGCTGATGTGAGGCTGCAAACAGCTCCTGATGAAAAGTCAGGGAAGTGAGCATAAATCTGCCCCTTCACTTCATGCCTTCTAGTGGTGGATTGACATTCTGGAGACACAATAGTTTTTTTCATGACCATGTGGAATCCTAACAATGTAGAACTGTTTTCAGGTGGATTTCTGGAAGTAACAAGTAAAAGGCAAAGGAAACCATATTGTTCACTTTAATGATTTTTACAGAATTAGCTTAAAATTTCATACATTGACCTAAACATGAAAATATTTGACTTATACTTGTTTGGTGATCTCTTCTGCCTGGCTTACAATGCAAAAGATTATCTATTGTGAAATACACTGGGAAACAGCTCAGGCACTGCTACTTTGCATATGTCTCCTGCAGTGCAGAGCACTGCATCCTTTCCAACGTTCCTTCTGACCCAGGGAAAGTAGTTTACTGCCTTGCTGCTATGGAAAATAAGTAAGATTTTCAATGAGACTTAGATGTACCATAAGCTTTCTGACATGAATGAGTATAAGTGATTTGATTTGTCAACTACTGTGCTTATAGTGGAGACATCAGTACTACTGAGAAAGGAATAAGAAGTGGTTTTTGGGCACAAATATTTGCTTTTCATTTATTAAGGAAAAGGCTGAGCAACAGTAGAAAAACAATTTTTAGAAGTGGTGTCAGGCTATAGCCTATAAGCCATGTATTGTTGGAAGTATGTGCATATGTATGTACAGACTATTGAAATCCCTTGCTTTAAGTGATTTTATTTACTGAATAGCTTTCTATCGCCTACTTTCCCTAACAAGAATATTTATTTTAAATGTTCTATTAAGTTTCCTTTAAAACAATGGAACCCTCCTTTCTGTAATGATCTGTCCCTCCTGGTACAATACTGAGTCAAAGCAAATGGTAAAATATTGAGTCAAAGGGAATGAATACCAAGGTAAACAGTCCTTAACTCTGTGTATTTTGCTGGGGTGTGACAAAAAGGTAGATAGGAAACTACTTTTCAAATAGGAAAGGTTATTAGGACACAAGGATTTGGCGTCAGGCATTATCAGTATTTTCTGTGCCAATGCCCAGGATAAAATCTCCCCTCAGGTTCTGATTTCAGTTCAGGGCAATGTTTGAGGACTGAAGAGAATTTAGGAATTTTAAATGTGTGGCATGTGCTAATGGCTCATTGTAATAAACCGGTTCTTCAGAGACTGAGCAGCCTCACATTCCTTTGCAGGTAAGGTCACTGTCAACATACTTAGTACCCTGTGTGTCAGGGTTACAGGTAGTTGACAGTTCGCGGGCAGCTGAAAAAAATTCCGATGCAGTATTTTGTATGGTATAGTTTAATGTTAGAGAGAGGATGTTGATAAAAGGATGTAGAGAGCCAGAGGTAGACTGGACTTAAGCTGTATCTGTTTGTGAACGGGTTATTCCCTTTAGTAGGAGCAGAAATACACACATGCACATGCACACTCACATGCTTCTCCCCAGCTTCGAGGGATGCATCTGCAGCAGTTTAAAGCTTCGGTGGATCCTGGCAGTTTGTAAATCTCTCTCAGGTTCTCATAGCTTTGCTAATACTGGCACCCAGTCTAGACCACAGCTGTGCTATCACAAGATTTAGTTTCAGTAAAGTTTCTTCGGAAGGAACTGGTTTATCGTGCCATTGTATAATGAGAATAAATGTTCTCCATAGAAAATTCTCATGAAAAATTCATGCCTAATGTGCCCTGAGCATGTACAATTGATAGCTACATGTTTGTAAGTCTTGTCAGCTTTCAATTTCTCTTCTTTTTTTTTTCAAATGAGAAAATACTGCAATGTGCTCTCTGTGTGTGGTCAGGTCATTAGATATCAATATTCTCGCTTTAAACCTTATTTTTTAAAAGTAAAATACATTATTATTTTCTGGCTTCATTTAGGGAAATAAGAAGATGTAAATTATTTACTGTAACCAACTTGCCCTGTAGCTCCAGCTATGGAATTTAGTCACTGAACTTAAAGCAAAAGCAAAATTGCCCTTTTTCAGTTTACATTGTCTACATTATGAATTGCCAAACAGGAAGCTGAGATTTCCTTTCCTCAGCTACAAATTCATAAAAATACACCTAGATACTTACCTATGTTGTGCTGTACTAATGTTTTATTAACCGCACAAGTCTGTATTGCTCATAAAACTTTTGAAGGCCGAACAGAATCTATACCATGCGGTCTCATTCCTGAGAATCAATCTTGAGCAAATAAATTTATTCTACTGACTAATTTCCAGGCCTTTCAAGCAAGAGGAATTTTATGTGCTGCACTTTTTCGAAGTAAAAATGCTTGTCGTTGTGATTGTCCTGCAGTCTGCCTTTTCTGCCATATCAGAAATACTTCAGTGGCTGTCTCAGCCTTTAAGAGCCTTCACAGATGGACCCCTCCTTTCATTTTACTTTGTTTAGATGTAGATAGAGTTATTCTTTGCAAGGTTTCATGTAATCAGTTGTCATTACATTTTATTAATGAATATGAATATATATTACATTCTGCAGTAGCTCCATTTTACCTGTTTATATTGCTGTGTTTTTACTTTAAGATCATTACAATAGATACTGCTTCTGTCTGTGTGTCTGTACAGCAACTAGTGCAGAAGATACTGATTTTAATTGATCTTTTTGGGTAGAATGGTAACAGTAATGTTAGTAACTCCAATCTTACCATGACTTCTTTATGTTCCTATATGAGAATAATAATATATATAGTATTCCTATATAAGGAATCATCTCATGGTTCTCTCTGACCCCAAACCCTAGAAATTACTGAACATTTCTTACCTTTCTCTGTGTCATAGTGCTTGCTTTGATGGTTTCTTTTCATAATTGATTGTGGTTCATCTGCTTTTTTTCTTTCTGTCTCTCTCTGTCACATGGTCTCACTTTTTCTCATCTTTTCCAGATCAAGGAACCGTACAAAAAGTTGTTGTCCTACCCACCAATTTCTCTGCAAGTGGAGAACTCATTTTAGAAGAACTGGAGGTTTTTCAGGTTTGGCTTACTCCTGCTTTTACTCTTCCAATGTGTATGTTCACACAAACACTTTGTTCTAAGAGACTTTGGCAAGTGCAACTGTGACTTGATAAAAGATCAAGTGAATGTGCATACTGTCAGCTTGATACCCACCCAAAGAGGAATATAAAATGTCCACTGTTATGAAGGCTGCAGCTAGCTGAAGTACTTTTTTTCCCCTATATTTAAGTTGCTTATTTTTTATGTTGTTATACTGGCTAGAATGATTTTGATAATCACATTTTTACGAGGTCATGTTATAGTGACTGTCAGAAGGCAACTTTTATCATTGGCAGCACGTATTGAGACTGTTGCTATCTACAGATGGAATCTAAGATTTTTGTACTTCTTTGATTATCTGATAATCTTCCTGATTCTGTGCTGCAGAATGGAAGCAAACTAGTGCTGGTTTTGCTTAACTCCAGTTCTTCAAAGCCACATGCCTCTGGAGTCAAGAAAGCTACAAGCTTAACACAACATAAGCTGAAAAGACACAAAGACTACAGGGAGAAATAAGAGAATAGCCTCTGTCAATCACTCTGGCATGCAGCAGCTTGTAATAACCTAAAGAAAATGTTTGCCCTCATGTTGAAAAATCCCTTTCAAATTTTTGAATGGGCTATTCTTTAAAACAGGTAGTCTGGAGGCAAATGGTAGTATGCATCTATAAACTTAGTCAAGGGTTTTGTCATGGGCTTTTCTCTATTTCATTGCGGGGATACAGAAAGGAAAATTTAAGCTGTTTTATCTAGACAGGCAACATTAACAATTTCATTAAGATATAGAATACACTCTGTGTTAATCCTCATAAAAGCATAATTAGTCTTCCTAGGCTTTTGTTGAAGACTTCCCTTTAAAAAAGATGTATGTGAGTAATATTACCTAAAAAGTACCCTTCACCCAAGTATTGCTAATTCCATTTACTGAAACGTAAATTAGTACAGCAAGAAGATAGATGGGCTGAGATGAATCTCACCCTAAACCTAGTTTCTGGGGCTCTGTGCACAGACTTTTTTATCCTGAACCCTGAAAATCATGATATCGTAACCTCTACTATTGCAATCTGTGTGGGCAGCATGGCAGTATTTTGATGAGTCTTCAAGAGACTGGGAATGAGATCACTGGCTGTGTCCTAGTAAATATCAAGAGTAATGAAAGCACTGATTCCTTTCCAGAGTATAAGCAAGGAAAGGATAATGTGACGTCAGATCCAATGCTGTATTTGACCTTGAGTCTCCAGACAGTTCATGAAATACTACAGCAGCTCTAAAATCCTTCAAACCTTTGCCAATTCACATGATCCGCAGCCAGATTTTCTAGTCCTGGCCTCCCTACTGTGCTTGTAGTCCACTGCAATTAATCCTTGCCCACCGTTATGGCTTTCCTTTGTGACTGAACAAATGCTAAATCTTAGAAAAATGCTGAATATTTTTATTACCATCAATTTTATCATTTGTTTGGGTGAGAATAAGGAACTGCTTCACTTGCTTAGGGCAATGAATGTGATAATTCCTTTTCCAGCTCTTTAACATTTGCTTTAGACACAAGCAATAATAGACTGCCGTGATGACACACAGTAGTATACAGTACTGTCTCTGGGAAAGAAATATTCAATAATACACATGCCATTTTTAATATTCTAGTCATTGATAATCTGAACGTATATGTTGGATGGTAACCAAACTGCATGCACTTTAGATAATGTGTAGGAGAAATATGACATATTCTTATCCAGATCATGTGGTAAATATGCATGAGCTGTTGTAGGATTTTTTCTTACCATCATCGTCAAAGAACAAACATTGTTTCTTATTACAAAGTGAGAGTAATGGCTTCAAAACACATTCCTCCTATATTGCTGAGGTAACACAGATGCAGGTTTATTAGAAGTGTACAAAAACTTGTTGATGCACGTAAGTAATAATGATGCGGTTGAGTTTTAACCAATACATTTAGTGAGACATTAAGTGTATATATGTGATTTGTTTAGTTCTGAAAATATCAAAAAATTAGTAGGAGTGAGTGATACCTTTCCAAGATATGAAAATTTATAGTTTTCTTAGATATGACTTAGGTTTTATTGAATTTTAAATTTTAACATTGGGATAGTATTAACAAGACAGTCCTTGTAAATGTGGTTTGGAATTTTGTCTTTCAGAGTAATTCTCCTATAACAACAATGAAGATTTCATCTAAAAAGGTAAAGAAAAGTGGAATGCTTACTTAGTGCTTATTAACTGAGAAGCAAATTGACTTAAAGATGTTAGAATAGCAATTGTTGTGCATCATACCACATACAGGCAGAAGATTTTCCATAATGAGTATGACTGAAGTTTGCATAAGCTGTTAATATGCCCCAGAGCCACTAAGATAAAACAATTTCTATTCATTATGTATCATTTCTAATTCACTGGAAGTGTCAATTTTTTGTTGCTTTGTTTGACAGTTAAGGAAAAAAAAGTACTAAAAGAGGAAATTTGCCTTCCCTTTTTTTCTGTAAGTCTAAATAGAAATTTTCCCTTGGAAGTCTGATCAATGCAAAAAGGCAGTGTTGGGGCTGTTGGGTCGATGATGCAATTGTGCATCTTCGTTTATTAGTAATAAATGATGACAGTAAGAATGATGAAAACAGCTGAGAGAATTTCTGCTGAAATGTTCAAACATCCAAACTAAAACTATGTAATTTCATAATTTTGCAAGCAACATGTTACTTAGTATTTTTCAAAACTGCTAATAAGTAAACATTATTCACTAAATTGAATTCAGTATAATTTTTTAGTTTTATGACAAAAAGATCAGGGGAATTTCAAGGTTTTTGTTCAGTATTAATTTATATTTTATGAATAATTATTAATTGTTTCAGAGTAAAACAGTCATTTTGGCCCAAATTTTAGTGATGACCTATTCTCTTTGAACTTCTTTTGGGAAAGCTCTCATTTATTATAAAAGTTCTTTTGGCTTATTTTTCCAGGTATATAAGGCTATCAGAATCTGGCCCTAAGCCCCAACATAATCTCTAGGCTTTATGTCTTGGAAATCTGTGCACAGGAGAATCCAACTAGGAACTCTGCATAATATTTATTAAAGTGACTATATGCAGAGAAAATACTCAGTTCAAAGGCTTGAGCCAATAATCCTTACTGAATAAGAACCGAGTTCTCAAATCTGGGCAATATTAACTCAGCCTGTCTGCCCCAGATCAGAACAATGACACTCAATGTCCAAAAAACATTAACATTCCCCAGTGTTCCTAACTAAAGTGTTTTCTAACAGGAAGGTGGAAATATTATAGGCCTGTTCACCTGGGAGATTTCTGTTTATCTTGGCTTTAAATACATTAGTAGCTCCCCTCTTGGTCTTGAGTTAATTCCAAAATTAATTGAAAGGTTTTTAGGTGTGTTAGCCCTAGTCTTGGGTGAAGCTCATCTACATCTGAAATAAATCTTTCCATTTCCTTCTGCAGCAACAGTTATACGTGAGCTCAGATGAAGGGGTCACCCAGGTATCCCTGCATCGCTGCCACATCTACGGGACTGCCTGCGCTGACTGCTGCCTAGCCCGAGATCCATACTGTGCCTGGGATGGCAACTCCTGCTCCAGATTTTATCCCACAGGGAAAAGGTGAGTAGTATTAAGCAGCCCAGTGAAGTCTGCAAGGAAAGAAGGCTTTTGTTCTGCTGTGTAGCCTGGGGTGTTGTAATGTGATGGAGAAGTGGGATGTCGTTCCTTTCAGGAGCATGTACAAACAATACCTCCATAGCTATTGTGCTTGGCATTGTTCATCACCTAGGAGTCTATGCTGCAAGAGTGTATGATAAAGAGCTTGCCTTTTCATATTTAAAGTAATGGACTGACAAAAAAAAAACAACAAAACAAGCACGTTCCTAATCATAAATATTAATCCTTCTGTCACAAAATCAGTGAAACATTTGTTCCCTTTGTTTAAATCCAGTTGCTCGCTATGAATGTAATTATGATGGCCCTAAATACAGGAAAATATCTCTTGGGCTGTCTGAGGAATAAAGTCATTGATTTTTTTTTTGTTCCTCATTTGCTCCTAAGTGAGCAGAATTATTTCCAGGGAAATTTTAGGCAAATGTGATTTCCATGTAATGCCTGCAGATTTGAGGTTTTTGACATGAGATTTATTAAAGCAGACAGGGAAAGTGATTTCTTTTTAATTTACAACAGAGCTAATAGTCAATCTCATAATTCTTATGCAAAACAGGAGCCTCTTTCCTCCTCCCAAGGGAAATATTTAATAGCAGGAGGCTGTAGTGAGCTCTTGTATTAGTAAGATTTCACTTCATATACAAACAAAGCTATAGAATAGACAATGAGGTGTTGCTGCAGAGGGGACAAACCTTTCAGATATATACCAGAGGTTTACCCACTATGTGCCACTGTGCTCACTGCCTGCAGCTGAGCTGCAGATGCAGAAGACCTGTTGCAGTTAATGGGCTTTACTTCTTTACCTACGTGGAGGGAGACAGTAGATAGAAACAGGCAAAGCTTGGCTCTGCTCCAGTGACCCAACCAGATGATGACAATGTCAACCCCTGGGATTAAAGACAATTACTTTTCGTATTGCAAAGTTTTTTGCAGTTTTCTTGACTCATTCTTTGTTTGAGATTAAAGGTAAAGCCCAACCTGGCCATGTGGCAATTGGTAAAGTACCTGGGGTTTTTACTGCTTTCACTCAGCATATTCAGCCTCCAGTCTGCAAACTGATTGTTTTCTTCCATATAACAAAGGTCAGAAAATGGAGGGAGAAAAGAAAAGAAAAATCCCCAAGTCTCAGGCCATCTGACTCCTACACTAACATAGCTGCCAAAAGATATAATGAGCAGTCAGGTATACCCAGTCTGTGCAGTTTCCAGTGGATTCCTTGCCATGCCCATTATATACACCCAGGATTATTTCCACTCGCGCTTGCTTTCATGCTGCTATTTTATTTGCAATTTGCTTTTTATATCAAACCAAAATAGATACCTAAAACTGTATGGAAAAAAAATCTGTTTTTCATGTGTGAAGGAAATGAGTTGTCCCTTTATCTAACAAGAGAGATTATGAAGGAGAAAACATTGGTAATTAGAGCCAAATCCCATAGTCTAGACAGCAGTATCTGCTGGACACATTTGCTTGTTTGCTTCTTTTGACACTTCTGTCTCCCATGCATTGCTGTGGTTCCTCATCCAACATCGGTTTACCTCAAAACACCTGACAGTATTATCTTTATTTTCTAATCACCACCTTCTCAACCTTTTTTTTAATAAATATCAAACTGTAAGTTTACATTCTCAGAACTGCTTAATGCAAGCAGTGTGCCATTTCTGACAGTGTGGAGCAGCTTACTGTAGCACAGGAATCCTGCAATTCACTTGTTGAAATTCTTCGTTGTCTCCTTTGACTCACACGAGTTCACAAGGGTTAAGATCCCAAGGCATAAGATGAAATATTTTGGATGGTAAACATCAAAAATATACTTGGAATGTCAGAAATTACTCCTTTGAAACATCACCTTTCAAATGTTTCCTTTTAAAACAATGCAGTGAAGAATCAGGTGACACGGGATTATAAACACTGTCTCTGAGTGTTTGTGCAGTACTGGGTATAATGTGGCCGTAGAGGCATCACCCTTCACTCAGCGGTACTGGAGCTCCAGGGGCTTTTTATGGTTTCTGATCTTGTGAGTCATTAGTGCATAGTTCAGAATACAGCTGTTACATATCCCAGCAGCATCCGTTTGCAACAATCTATCACCAATATATTTTTTTGCTGAACTTGGTAAATACTGAACTAACTTACAGAATATTCAGCAAACAAAATAACATATTTTAAGAATAAAAAATTCGAGTACCAGATTTTCATGCATGGAATTCTGTGAGCTGTGACCTCCTAGCTGAGGAGGACTGAAATGTCTGTATTCCCAGTCCCAGTAAACTCCCTAGTTATTTTGCAACAGAATTGTGATTTTGCGTCTGTCATCCAAATAATATTTAAAAGTCCCATTTAGAAGTATTCTGAGACTTGGTGAGTTTGAGTATCTTTCCAAAATAGTCACCTACCCTCAAGTAGAGGACAAAACTGAATCTTAGCTCTCCACCATTCTGGATGAATACTTCAGTCACTCTGCTATCAAGGTGGCTACAGGCACCAAAAATAAGGTGCCTGCCAAAATCAAGGGCAGAACATGCCCTATATCATAATTTTCTGTTGATGCATTAGATTAGCACTGTCACTCTTATGCATCTTATTCTTAGGTGCTTGCCTTTACGAAGAGTTCCAGCTGGGGGTTCTGGCTTTAAATGTCAGGTCTTGCAACAGTGAACCTATGTCTATCTCATGCATCACCTCTAACTCTTCCATCTCTATACGTCCATTGCAAAACTACTTTACCTACCAAAAGTACAACTGTTTTATAAACTTCAGCAAATGGATTATTTGCTTGAACAGTATCTTCACTCTACTAAGCCTGGCAAGAGTAAAGCACACTTACAGTAGGTCATGAGCTATCCCAATCAGCTGATCTAGAAAAAAAAACAAAAAAACACCACCACCAAAAAACACCACCAAAAAACCACAAACAAAAAAGTGTTAATTTGCAGTGTTGCTATCTTGAAATAACATTTTGTTTTTACAAAATATTTCAGGAGGAGTCGTAGGCAAGACGTGAGACATGGAAACCCTCTGACTCAGTGCCGAGGTTTCAACCTGAAAGGTACTATAATTTAGAGATCCTCAAGCTATATAAAGAACACAAGGCTTTCCTTCGTATGATTCATCATAACTCACATTATCTGTGTGGTTTACTGGTAAAGCATAATTATTTTCCAAGTCTGAGTTCTGTTTTGTTTTGATTTTAACAACTTTCCTTGCAATTACATGAAACTTGTATATATATGAGAAAATAATGAACCATGAAATACATAGTTCAGCATACATGAAATGAGAAGCTGACAGTGTTGACTAGAAACAGGTACAGTTAATTTGAGGACTTTTTCTAACTCCCCTCAGTCTTTGTTAGTGCCTCTTCATGCATTTAAGTCTTGGACTTCAGAATTATTCTGAATATTTGATGCCATATTGAGTTTTGGAGCACAACTTTCTGCAAAAAGCAGGTTCTAGGCCTGTCTTTTGAGTTATGATTATTATTTTCTCTCTTTACATGGGAAAACACACCATTCCAAATCTCTTTATGAAACCTCTTATTTCCAGCTGTGCAACTGGTTAGTCAGCCTGGCATGGAGTGAGTGGACAGGGGAGCCAATGCTCTGCCCTTCCAGTTACCACTTTCTCCAGACTGACAAACACCAGTCAAATATGGCCAAAGTCGTAGTAAAACTAGACACATACATAAAGGCAGCTTAATCCTCTTGAACCTCATGCATGTCTGAGATAGGCAGTGGCAACATATGCCATCAAACCAAGGGCACACATTAGAGAATTATGCTCCTTTCATCTCTGTTTCTGAGCCTGCATTTTGAAGTGCATTCTCATCTGTACCATCTGGAGATTAAATAATGGACCTGATTGTAAATTTTTAATTGCATTTTTTGAATAAAAGAACAATGCTTTAAGAGTTACATTTGAAAGAATCAGTTAATAATAATTCCGCTGAAATGGTCTCCACTGGGTCTCGGAAGAATCTCCTGGATCAAAACAGACCACAGCAGTTAGTTGGGTGTAGACCCTCTCAGCCCAAATGTGGGTAACTGTGCTCTAGCTGCCAGTCTACAGT
>NW_009606897.1:0-3880 GCF_000690535.1 Cariama cristata | reverse complement strand
TTCCCTATGACTCAGTGTTAGGTCATTTATATGAAGCTGAATAGTTTGAGCAGGTAATTACAAAAGATGATCCCACCATTAGAGTATGCACCTGAGCTCTGAGAGATCCATATTAAAGCTTAGACTCCGACTCATGAAGTAACTTGAGCTGCGTGTCCTACCTTGCAGGCATCTGCTGTGACCACCCATCCATTATCTGTCCCAAGGGAGGGTGTCTCCCCTTTCCATGTGGAAAATGTGAGAATGTCAACTGTCTGCTTTGTGGGCTGAGGGGAAACAAATGTTTAAACCTTGACAGTCTTGTGAAACAGGTTTCTTATTTTCCAACCATTTTTTTTTAATGTGGATATATTTATAGCTTTATGTGTTTTAGCAACTTTATAAAGGATTTTTTGGTGACAGCAGTGGGATATAGCATAGGTAGATGGCTGTTGTTTCCCAAGTGGAAAAAAAGATAAAAAGAAACAGCAACTTAGACTCTTTCAAAATATAATTAAAGCCATTTATAGCAAAACTACTATGTTTGGGGAAAAAATGAAATCTACCTAAAGGATGAAAGAGCAGAGTCAGGCAATAGCAAGAAAACTTCCAAGCTCATAGGGAACCATAATCTTGAAACAAAGTTTTTAAACGTGATAGGTTGCATGCCTTCGACATCTCAGCATGTATAAACTCAACATTTTTGGCATATTGCAATTTTTAAATAGATCATCAAGAACTAAGGCGCTTGTATGATTGCTTTTCAAATGTTCTGTTTAATGTTGTTATGCTTGTGTTAGCCCTTATGGCCATTACAGAAATGCATTGGTATTCTCTCAATCTTTTTCTTAGCATGTCTAAGTAGTAATAGTATGGAGCAGGTAAGAAGTTAGATGTATATTGATCAATAAAACAGACAAAAAAAGTCTTTCTGTGGTACATCTACTTCCAGTGTATGTAAAAGTAATAATGTATTACAGCTTTGATTCTCACTGTTCCATGGCTACAGATAGGTCAGCCCACAGATAAGATCTTTGCTAGCTTATTGTCTTTGAAGGCAAAATCCTTCCACATTATTCTCCTAAAAGTTACAATTGATTTTGGTACAACCTTATAAATGCGCTGAAAACTTTGAAGGACTAGAACCGAGTGAAGTCTCCCTCCTTTAGTAGAATAATTCCAATTTCACATATCAGTTGATGAAAGAAGCTGAAAAGAATAGGAGATAAAGTAGAGTCTGAGGAAAACCAGTCTTATAACTGTGCAAAAACAGAGTCAGATTTAGATGTGTAGACCTCTAGGTATTTGCATTTCTCATATTATTTAGTATCCATTGCTCCTTTCTCCAAAAAAAAAAAAAAGAAGTTATATTTCCTATATGATGTAAGCTTTTAAATCTGGAAGTGTATTGTTTTCAGGACAAATATTATGATTTGGGCCAAGCAATGAGCATCTCAAAGTTCCTGTCAGTAACTGCCAATTGTTCAGCTATCAAGACTGTAAAGGGGCACAACAAGTCTAAGTGATGACATATGCTCAGCACTTGCCCAGGTGTTGCTGGAGTGCTATAAATCTGTCTTGCTCTCTGTTGCTGGCCTGTCTGCTATTCCTTGCATTTCAGATTTAGAGCCAAATCCCTTCCTTGCTTTGCGAGAGAATCGGAGGCGTGGGAGCCAAGCCTGCCCTCTCTCGCCGCCCTGTGATACTGCAGGCAGCTGGAGCAGACGGAGCCTGCCTTAGGGCATGCTGCTGTATTTTGGGTCATGCAACCGTATTCCCCCACCTCATAAACAGTGAAGTGTGAAGAAATATATTAAATGATTCATTCTCCTTTGGGTAGTTCTAGACAGGCGTTCTTGTAGTAGCAGAGAATGAGATCATTTCAGGGAAGGATATCTCTGAGCTCAGTTATCCCATCAGGAGAGCTTACCAGCCTACAGGTATCCTACTTTCTCAGAACAAACCATGTCAGATTGAAAACCCTGGTAGTTGGAACTGGATGTGCTTCTTCACATTTCATTTCATTTTGTTAAAAATTTTGTGCCCTAAATTACTTATTATTGCCCAATATCAGGATCAGACATACTTCATTTTACCCATATTGCAAACATTTTTCCTGTATTGCAAGTTACTTGCTTTCTATATCAAATCACCATTCACAGTAGCCTGACCTGTTTTCTTTTTCTTTCTAGCATACCGAAATGCTGCAGAAATAGTTCAATACGGAGTAAAAAACAACACCACGTTTCTCGAATGCACACCCAAATCTCCTCAGGCTTCTATTAAATGGCTGCTACAGAAAGACAATGACAGGAGGAAAGAGGTGAGTAATGTGAGCAGTAGCTCTGGAAAGGGCCTTAGTCAGCATCTCATCCACTCCCTGGACCAAGGTGAGGGAGCCTTGGTAATGATGTTTTCGTCAGACAGTCTGGCTACAGTGAAGCTGGAGAATTCGTGTGGATGCAGGACAGTGACCAGCACTTTACTCATATAAATAAGGGCAGACACTTAGTATAGCTGGGACTTCACTCCTCAGCCCCAGTGATTTCTATCGAGCCAGAACAGCTATCAGAAAATTTCTTCCAGCCCCTAAAGTCAGGTAACTAGTTAATGAATTTTTCCTTCACACCTTACTAATTGCAAACTGAAAGTTTGCAGCACTCAGGACTTCATATTGATCTGAGGAAACAGGCATAAAAGCAATAACCTGTATAAAGTTCAGGAAGAAGTCAGCATGCAGTAGCCCTTCTGTGCTATTGAGGGGATAAAAGGCAAAAGTGAGAGAAATGTGAAAGGTTTCTTTAGCAAAAAACTAGTCCAGGCTGAGAACATGTATTGACAAAAGCATTTCCCCACCATGGTACGATCACATTTTCCATTACTACACTCTCTAAGGCTCTCAAGTTTCAGCACTGTAATATACAGTATGATTGTTTATGGGGAATGTGCCTTCCTTAAGCAGTATAAAAGGGAAAAAATCCATTTCAAACCCAAAGCAGTTGCTATATGAATAAAAGGGAACATCTTTTGGAAAGAACTGTTAAGTGTCTGTTGATAAATTATGAATACTGAAAAGCATCATTCTCATATCAGGCCATTTTCCAAAATCAGAGAGGACTTACAAGCCTTTCACTGAGTCTTTCATGCTGTTTTTCTCACTTACTCTTCAAAGACTCAAGCTGCGTCCTGGCAATCTAGGTGCAATTTTTTAACCCTTTGCTTCAGCAGAATATCTCCCTTTTTTGTTCTTATGTTCAGTAACTGTATTAGAATCAATGCAGTTTTAAGTAACAACAGACAAACTGTCCTGGTTTGGCTAAAATAGGACTATTCCTCCTTTCAGGAGTTTTTCTTTCGGTTAACTTTCTTTTAAGTAACTGCACTTTCTGCAAGCACAGCTACATATTTTTCAGACACTGTCTGCGTTTCAGGCCTGATAACGCTCGATGTTTATAGTTGCTACTGAAGTATCGATAGGATTGGTATGCAGAATGGCCCACGTTTGTACTTATCCCTATGAGAACCAAGGCCACTGCTGGCCCCCCTTTGCTAAGCGAGTAAAAAGTCGTTAAAAGGGTCGCACCTGCGGAAGAGTGCAGACGGGACAGGTGACCAAAAACTGACCAACGAGTGATTCCAGCCCATCCACGTCATCCTCAGTATAAAGCTAAGGGATCATGGGGGTCAGGCTATCTTCTTTCATGGCCAGCATCCCTGTGGGCCCATGCTCTTTATCCTGCCTCTGACCCCAATCCGTGCATTCCTGAATCCGGTTCCTGTTGGCTGCGGAGTCCGGTCTGGGACGTCCGGGTGCCCGCAGCGGTGTGAGCTGCTGCGGCCTGCAATTCCCCGACAGTCATCAGGAAGCTCAGTATCAGTTTTGTGTACTTTTCCTTTTATT
>NW_009606896.1:620-839 GCF_000690535.1 Cariama cristata | reverse complement strand
CAGCAGAGTTGCTACCCTGGAATTCAAGAAAGCAAATGTTACACCATTCAGGGAGGCCCTGAGCAGAGTCCCCTGGGAATCTGCCGTTGAGAACTCAGGAGAGGGTGAGTGCTGGTCGGTCTTAAGAAGCACCTTTGAGAAGCTGCGGAGTAGGCAATTCCCCTGAGTTGGAAGTCAAGCAAGTGGGGCAGAAGTCCAGCTTGGATGAACAGGGAACTC
>NW_009606896.1:0-341 GCF_000690535.1 Cariama cristata | reverse complement strand
CAGGCGATCTGTGAGGGGACAACGCTGCAGTCGCAGCCTCCTCCTGCCCCCGGCAAATGCATTTGCGATCCTGCCCGTGCTTCTGGGCGCTGCGTGGAGTGGAGCAAAGCAGGGACAGGGAAAAGGACCTCAAGGGCATGAGGGAAGGGCAGGCAGCATCACTCGGTGCCATGCTTTCCCCCAGCCCTCCCTCCAGCTGTGCGGTCAGGTCGGTTCCTCTCCTGATGGGGAAAGCAGCAGCTCCAGATCCCCCCTCAGCCGGGACCACGCTTTGCCCGGGTGCGTGACGCTCAGGAGGAGACAGCACGGCCTCTGCATGCTCCCAGAAAAGGACGGGATTC
>NW_009606895.1:0-6973 GCF_000690535.1 Cariama cristata | reverse complement strand
GGGCAGTGTATATGTATATTTGTCCTGAAACTGTTAAAACTAAAACTGTGGTCATTTTTACTTTTCTTTATTTTTTCTAATACTTCATTCCCTGTTTTTAGTACAGCAAATATCTTTCAAGATGGGAAATATTTTATGATGAATGGAGTTTCTTTTAGCAATATTCATGCTTTTCCAAAAGAACATAAAAAATATCAGAGTCCTGGTTAGGCGATCAGACTAAGTTGGAAAATGAATGAAATCAAACTTAAAAGAAATGGTTTGGCAGCTAAATTTAATTTTTCTTCATTTCCCAAAGGAGATGCAAAAGAGAACAATTTTCTTCATGTGTAAGCACCTCCCTGGCCTATGGTAAAGATCTATGCTAGAATTAGAAATTTAAAAGGGCCAGAAAAAGGATTTGGATACCTAGAGACTGGTTAGTTTTAACTGAGTCCCTGGGAAGCTGTTTCAGACACATGAGGGACAAGAAGGTGATTGGTAATGACTGTTGTGGATTTACCAAGGACAAATCATGCCTTGCCAACATGGTTGCCTTTTGTAATAAAATTATTTGCTCTGGAGATGGAGGAGGACAAATGTTATTTCCCTTGGCTTTAGCAAGGTTTTCAGCACAGTCTTGTGTAGCGTCCTTGTAGCCAAAATGGGGAGATACAGACTGGACTACATACAGGTGGACTACAAGTTGAACGAAAAACTGACTGGACTGATGGGCTCAAAGGACAGTGGTCAGTTATTAAATTTTAACTAGCAGTCAGTTTTGAGTGATACTCCTCAGAGTTAATTACAGCGTTGATATTATTTAACATTTTCATTTTTGGCTTGGATATTGGATCAGCATGCATCCTCATCACGTTCATGCATGGCACTGAGCTGGAGGAAGCAATCCATGTGCTGGGAGTTGCTATTCAGAAGGACCTTGACAAGCTGGAGGGACAGGCTGACCAAAAGCTCATGAAGTTCAGGAAAAGAAAATGTGAAGTCATGCATCTAGGATGTATTAAGGTTGTCACAGCCTGGGGACTGACTGGCTATGTAGAAGTCTACTATTTATGGGGTGGCAAGCTGAACATGAGGTAACAGTGTGCTCTTGTGGTGATGAAGGCTAACAGCATACATGGCTGCATTAGAAAGAATGCAGTCCACAGGTCGTAGCAAGTAATTATCGCCTTCCCACCCTTTTGAAGCCATGTCCATTGATTCTGTGTTCAGGTCCCCACTACAAGAGACAGTCAAAAAACAGAGAGAGGGTATTTACAATTAAAGGCTAATAGTATTATTACCTCATTTATTTTGTCATTTTGTTTGTAGATTTTCTAACAAATCCAAATGACACAATTCATTTGGATTAAAACAATTTTGCCTTTTTTCTACCTATCTTTAGAAAGCAAAAAGGCTTCAGGAAAAATCAATAGGGGCTTCCAGATCTAAATCGAAGACTCAAAACGGGGCAGTCCATTCTACTGATATTAAAGGCCTTGGTACAAGAGTAAGTAAACCCCAATGACAATGTTTTATTTTCAGTAATGTGTAAGTGGTTTGGGGTTTATTCTGGCCATATGTGTGCTGCTGCTTACTCTTTCTTTAATAATGTTTATGTTGACAAGCTCCAAGTATGTAGGAAAGAATCTGTATCTCCAGCAAAGCACCACTTCTGCTTCTGAGATATCCTCAGACAACAGGTCGTTGGTCAGAATGAGATTCAGATCTGCAAATTAGTCAAAAAAAGTGTGGGCAAGATGGTCCCTGTGCTACTTGACATGTATCTCTTGTGGGACAGCCTTTCATGAAAACCTTGCTGAGGTCAAGACCTCCTTCATTTATTGTTGGGTAAATCTGTGCGATCTCTAATGTGTCAGTAGAGGTGTCCTTTGTCAGTAAACGTGTTCCTGACTGTCTGCAGATAAGCCATTCATTGCATCTGCAGAAAAAATTGTTTCAGTTAATTGAAGTGTGAGAAAATAAAAGCCATTGTTAAGATCTTACTCAGGCATAACAGCATATTTAGATGTTGAGTTTTGACAAGCTAGGGTAAGACGTGGGAGGATCTCCATTCTAGTCAGTAACTGCTTTTGAGCTAGCTGGATGATTTCTGTGTTAAGCATCACAGCTAAGGAGGATTTTAGGGGGAGAGAGAGCTTCTTGGTTACTGATAAGTTACTCACTGTAAGGAGAAACAAGGAAGAAAAAACCATGAGGTGATGTTTTCAAACTCGTACAAAGGCGAAAGATTCTACTATCATGGGCTCTCTGGCATGAATCAGTAATGACAACTAAGGTGGCTGCATCCTGAAAAAGAAAAGAGGCAGTTCATGTTTGATGTGATGAAGAAAGGAGGAGCTTAATAGAAAGCAAGGGAATAGTCTCAGAGTGCTGGACTAGGATTTCTATCAAATTATATTTACCCTAAACTTCTGAAAGATATGGAGGGACACATCTGTGAATGCAAGATGAAGTGGGCTGGAAAAATGACTTAGTTACGTTCATGTATCAGTGAGACTGTTAATCAGCAATGTTTTGCAGAAAGTATCTGAAATTTAGATATAAACATGAGTATTATGGAAATTGTTAGTAGAGAGAAATACATTGTTAGATTTTTTTAAAGACTTGGACCTCAAGCCAAGCTCATTCTTTTCTTTGGAGGGAGAGGATTTAACAGGATGATATCTTCATGATTCTGTAATCAATATTTCAACAACAGTAGACAAAAACAGGGAAAAGGTTAATCCATTTTGCAGAATAAGTGTATTAAGGAAACAAACAAATCAGGAATATCAGATAAAATTCCTTGGGTACATTGCTTAGAAGAATTACAAATGACAGATATAGCTGGTAATTTTCTTCATGGAACAATCTTCTTCCCGCCTCTCTGCCAAACACCCTTAGTATGGAGAGTGAAAATTAAGCTAAGATGGTTGCTGCAAACCAGCCAAGGTCAAGTAATCAAACATGTGAGCCACATGCACTCAAATTGTTGTGGTGTTTGTTTTAGTAGGTCATGGCTGGAGGATAGAGGTGTCACTCAGGGATTTTTATTCAAAGACCTGAACCTATTCAGTATAAAGAGTAGTAATGAGACTGGAAAGTGTATGTCTCTCTCAGTCTTGGAGTTTTGCTGGAGCAGTAGTTATAGGCAATTGCATTCTGAGAGAAACAGGGTCTGTTCCCTTTGTTTCCTTTGAAGTATAACTTTCTGAGGACAAAAACTGTGGCTGATATTTATATGCAAATCCAAATAACATTGCACAACAAACTTCTATTGTAACAAAGGCTTCATTTTCTTTTCCTAAATTCATAAGATCAGACATGAAGGCAGAAAAGCAGAGTACATAAAGGTACCTGCTGAAAAAACCACTCTGTCCTTTCCTTTGTATTGATGTGAACAATTTGTGAATTTAGTACAAAGGATAGTTTGAGAGGACCTCGGAAACCTCAGCATGCATTTCCACCAGCTGAATAATATTTTTGAAAGACAGTTCATGATTTAACTCTCATCTCATTATAAATGCTAACATGAATGTCAAGCAATGTATTTATTTTGTTTTTCAGATTGGATCTGGTCGCTTAGTAACTGTGGAAAGTACACCTCCTCAGTTAATTGGAGGGCCACTGGCTGTTACAGACCTTGCTCTCAGAAAGCCCTCAGTTTGTGAAGGAGCCTTAAAAAAGATCAAAAGAGTTAAAACGTTGGACTCAGTCAAGAAAGATTCAGTACCTGTAGAACAGATAGTGTTGACACATTCCACACATTGCAGTTTAAGTATCTCTTTCGTTGTTAAGAGTTAAGTATCTCTTTCGTTGAGCAGGGTGATGAACCTTCACATAAACACATGCAGTTCTTCATTTTCCTGGATACCGTACGCACATGGTTTTTGTCCAAGTCCACTTTGTTTCTTGAATTGCCGCCTTTAGCATCAGGACTTCTGACTTCTATTCTCTCAGTTTTCATCTAAAGACTCACTAAGAAGCTTGTCTGTGCCAACAGTTTCTCCTAGCCTGTTGGAGAGACATGCTGAAATGTCCTGCTCCTCCTGGGTTTCTCACAGCTCTTTAACTGGTCTTACTGTTCTAATTATTTCTCGGGTTAATGCTCATATTCTCCCCAACAAGAACTCATCCTCTTCCACCCTAGCACCTCTAGAATACCAACACAAACTTGTGAGCAGCAGACCTCTTTGTACATGACAGTTTCTGAGCTATTGTCTCCTTTCTTAACTTGGGCAAAGCCAGAATTTGCTGTGATACAATACAGCAAGATTCCCTGAGGCTGTTACTTCATTTTAAAACCAGTTGCAATCCAGTGCTGTGGCATAAATTGCTGTGACATTGCAAGGGGTTCTGTGACGTACAAGCTCTGGCATGTAGTCTGTCATTTTTGGCTGTAAGCAATGTTTTGAGAAAAGTACAAGCTTTCACCTTGTTAAATGCCAACTTGAAAAATGGAAATAAATTTGAGCTAAACAGGTAGAACTTAGTTTCCAACTCCCTTTTTTACTTCCTGAAAGAGGGATGGAGGGCCGTGTGTGTGTTTATAAGCGTTTCTTAAAAATCTATTTGTCCCTGTAACAAGACATAGCAGCGCTGGCATTAAAAATAAAGGCAGAGATTTTTGTTTCAAAATTGTCTGCTTAAATTCTATAAAAAGAAGAACCCTAAGAAAATAATGAAATAAACCAAAACAGCCATATGAAATGGTACTTAAACTTTAGAAAAATCTCCACCTGCATAGCTTCCAAAGATCAGAAGCGTTTTCTTAGGAGCAAGTCTGTTAAACATTACATTGTAAAGACAGTTATCTAGTACTTAAAGCTAGAGAAATTAAATTGAGTTATGCTCATTTAATGTAATTTTTATGCTGGCCCTTTGCTAACTGATAATTTTTAAGTATAATCTGGTTTCATTATGACATTTTTTCCCAAAATTATCTGTATAAAGTTTAAGTATGTTTTATTAAACAAGCCTGTATGTGTATTTCTTGCCTGCCTGCAAGAAAGGTCAGCTAAGGTATATAGAGATTATCTAGCTAAAGTCCTTTGTGTCAGTGAAGTATTCCTCAGTTCCTTGTTTATATTTCTCTGAGAGCCCTTCAGCAGCTATCCTGCTTTATTACTGGTTTAGTGAATGTGAAAATATGTCTGCACACTAGGGCCACAAAAAGTGTGCTCCATTGTCTTTTCACAATTAAAAACAAACAGTAAATATTTGACTAGGAGAACAAAGACTGTGGCATTTAGAGGGTTTTTACATGTTTGCATACATGTGAATGTGTGGGTGATTAGTTTTTTCCAAAAAAACATACAGGACTCATGTAAGTCCTTCCAATTTCTGAGCAAAAGCTACAGCAGTACCGTGTAGCCAAGGTATGGATATAACGGATCTTTTAACTGGAAATCAGTTTATATTTATGCTTATGTAAAAACTTTAAATCAGGCACAAAGTGATCCCCACAGCATTCCTCCCCCAAATGCACTGTCCTCCTGCTACAGGCTCCCTGACCTTACAGGCAAGCAGCCTCAAACGCTCTTGTTAATTGTACTGAAGACTGGAGAAAGAAGGGGACAGAATTTCCCAAAATGCTTGCATTTATACTTTATAAATGAATACTAACACAAGGCTTCACAGCAGCATAGACAGCATTTGATTTTGCCAGCCAGCCATGGACTATGGTCTGGCTGTCGGGGGGGAACCCAAGAAGACTGAGCTTGCTGTTCCTGCTGTAGCCCAGGGATGGAAAGAGAGGGAGTGCTGAGTACTGGTGGAGGAAAAGATCATCCCACTCACTGTTAATCCCTCTTGTAGACACCCCAGGAGTAGCCAGCTGGGTTTCCATGGCTGTGTCGTAGGCAAAACAGGTATGTCCTCCTGGAATTTGTTTTCCTGCTGCCCCTTATGGTGCTGTGTTCCTGTTGTTAACAACCACCTGCCCCTTTGGCAGACACGGCAGGATGACCGCAGCAATGGATTGTTCAAGCATTCTGGAGCCAATTATGGTAGATGCTAAGTGCCTTTGTCTCCTACAGAAAACGAATTAAAACAACGATTTACAGTCTGAGGAAGGATGGAGCTTTTAAAGCTGCATAGGATACCTTGCTCTGGCGTTCAATTAAAAGATCACTAATACAGGAAACATAACCTTTAAAATGTTATTATAGTTTTACATTTCTGTAGGTGATGAATAAAATTATTTGTAGGTATGAACAAGGGGAATTTATTTGTCTGGTTTATGACAGTTAAAACACTTTCTTTGTTGCAAATGAAATACATTACACAGCTTTATAAACTGGATATTGCTGGAACAGATTAGACGATGGGTCTCAAAGAGCTCCTCGTCATATTGTATCAGTTCCTGAAATTGCTGGTGTTGGGTGTGTCATTGTTGTAGAGATTTAGAATAGTCTAATTATTTTGTGCAAGATATATTTTGTATATATTAAGTTGACAAGTTAAGGCTGTAATCAGAAAGACACATTGAGTAAGGATGTCCTGGAACAACTAGGCCTTGAAGAAGCAATTAATCAAGATGTTTTGAGGATGCTTCATGCGTATTTCCAACTTGGCAAGAATACTCAAGGTCCATCAAGAAGAAAAGCAGTTCGTGAGATAACAAGGATAATTGGGCCTAAGGAATGCAGAATGCAATGAGGGGGGAACTGATAAGCCAAAAGTTAGACTATTGTATGAGCTTGTAAATCTGCATGCTTCCTAGCTACTAAAATCCTTGAAGTGCAACTGAAGATTGCTAAAGAGGAATGTCCTAACCCAGAAGATCATTGGGCTGGAAAGCTAGTAAAAGTCAGCAGAAACCAGCAGTAACTGAGGGAAAGGTAAAGGCAGCAGAGGGAAATCATGACCACGGGACATCATGACCACCAACTCAACTCAACTCAACTCAACTCAACTCAACTCAACTCAACTCAAGACCAAAAAGACACCCCCCGCCCATCAGGAGCATGCATGCTAATTTACATAGCAA
>NW_009606894.1:18227-24159 GCF_000690535.1 Cariama cristata | reverse complement strand
TTAACTCTACCTCAGCTGAAACCAGGACAGCCTCCCACCATGATCTGTTTGGTTCAGATGACAGAAAATCACGGCCCATCTCTAGTCCCGGATCTAACCTGGCATAGAGGTATGAAGCAGCCTGTGTGCTTGGGTATGGAGGGGACAACCTCCCAGGATCTGACACATGCGCAGTGCAACCTCACAGCACACATGAGTTGCCACAGTGCACATGGCTGAGTCCCACCCAACATGCTGTGCTGCGCACTATTTATGTGCAGCCATTTGCCCTGCAGCCCAGACTACCAAAAGTTCAGAAAAATAACTAGCTGTTATGAAAAAAACCTAAAAAAACTCTAAGTTGGTTGCCGAGTCTCAGCAGAGCCAGACTGCAAATGTGGGACATGGGTCCATGAGACCATGCCTCCAAATGGCACCAGCTGCAATGCCAGGTGCGTGAGCACAGCAGGAGAAGCAAAGGACACAGCGCTCCCTGAGATGGGCCAGGATATTTTTACCTGCCAGTCTCTGGAGGGACACAGGCCACTCCTGTGAGTCACAGCCCCAAATGCCCCCCACCCCAAAGTCCCAGATGACCCAGGCCTTCTGCAAGCTTCTTCTTGTCAGAACAACGAATGCTCAGACAAGGCACCAGATTTGTCCCCTATCTCTGCATCAGTTAGGTTCTGTGACACCAACACAAAACCTGGGCCAAGAAGGAAAAAAAAAAAATAAATAAAAGTAAAACCCCAAATGTATTTGAAAGTATGTGCAGAAACAAACAAGCAAAACCTCTTATCCAAACAAATCATAGTTAGATCTTGGGTGAGACCGTGTTTATGAAGGTTTAGCCAAGACGCTTCCTTGGAGATACTTCTCCAGCCTTAACATAACACTACCAGCCTGGACAAGTGCTACTAGAAAACACCTCATTAAAAAGCTGTTGTGGTATTTATTTATAGATAGTAATTTATATCACACCCATCATACACACTGATCTGGCAGCTATGATCGGCAAATTGGACTGCTTCTCCCACAGCACTCCCTGCCCCAAATCTACTCCCTGATGTCCCCCCACTCCCTTACCAACACAACTGCTTCCCACTTGGTATCTGGCATGTATTCAGCGTGACAGCAGTGTCGCTCTGAATAAGCCTCTCTTTGTCCGCATTTATCCAGCCCTGCAGCACTCTCCAAACGTGCAGGTGGGGTATCAAAGATGCAACAGCCCCATCAAGAGCCATCTGTGATGCTTTGTAGCTAGGTGTTCTTGGCTACAATCATCTGCCGCGACAGAGCTCATCCCTGGAGTGGACAGGCAGCTGGAGTCTGCATTTGCTGGAGGGTCCAAGGGTCCAAGAGGCTTTGGAATGCACCAAGGATAGTACCAGAGAAGCTCGTCTGTAGGTCATAGACACCAGTGCAACAGCCAGCATGATAAAACACCTTATAAGAAAGCATAGGGTGCATCTTCAGTGAAAAAGAAAAAAAGAAAAAAAAGACTGGCAAAGAAAAGAGGTTAGATGAGGTAGCTGGGACTGCCGGGGGCAATCTGAAATCAGTTTACATTAGAGCAGGTTGCTCTTGATTTCGCTACAGCAGTTGTCACGCTTGGTAAGAATAACAAGCTATTCATACGGCAGCCACCATTGTGCAGCTCAGCATAGGCAGCCTAGTGGAAACAAATCCAAGCAAGTGCAGTGGCTAGGATAGAACTTCTTTTTTTAAAAGGTACATAAAATGGTTATGTAAATAAGGTTCCACTTCAGGAATCTGTGAGAACAATTGTTTCCCTGTAAGAGGACTTCGTTACTGGAGCACCTGATGTTTTACTCTAAACCTGCACTTTACATTGAAATGCTGGCATATACATCCCACTGTAGCTCCTAAGTCCTTCCCACCATCTGGCCCCTTCAATCTCCAACTTTTTTTAATACTTTCAAGCTCATCACCTATCTAGAGTTCCACCTTCATGCATGCCCAGAACTGCCCCAGTCCTGACAGGGCCAAGCAGCTCAGCCCAATTCACACCTAAGTCTGATCAGGATCCAGAAACTGGGCGTTGCTTTGCCTAAATCCCCTGAGGGCTTCGATCGGGGATTATATGTTACCTGGTGACTGTTTCATGTAAAATGCACAAACAGTCCTGGGAGCAGAGTCCAGAATCTCAAACTCCCATGTGAATGCCCAAACCAGTAGCTAGGACAGCCATGCTCCCCCACGTGCACTTGCTTTCCGGCCCAATGATTCAACAGCACGTTGCTGTAGAGCAGCAGATCCTCAGCAGAGAGCAGGCTAGGAGTGTCCCGCTCCCTGCCCTGTGGTTCAGGTGCTCTGCTAGAGGTGGCAGATGGGAACAAACAGCCTGAGGAGAACAGTGACCCTGTTTTTCACTTCCTGCCTACTGGTAATCCATATTTCAGATTAGACATCTTTGCTGTGGCAGAAAGGCTGTCTGTACTCACCTTCCAGAGGAGCTGCTGGGCTGGGTCACTGCAGCAGTAGCATTTAAGACTTAAAATTTCCCTCTTAGTCTCTCTGGCCACTATGCTGAATGTTTTGGTCCTTGTGTGGCAGTGCCAGGCTCGCGTCGGGCACACTGCAGAGATTGCTGGCTCTGAAGTCAGAAGCTGGGCACTAGAAATCAAGAAACACAGAGCTTAATACTTAGATATCAAAGTACTCTTGGGTATAACTTCAAAAATTTGTAATTGCATCTGCAAATGGCTACATCACATAGTTACTCAGCCTGAGTACTCAGGTCTTGGTGCATAACATGAGGAGTTTCATGAATTAACACGTGCTAAGGGAGAAAGCCATTAGGAAAAGCCATACTGCTGTCATCGCTACGGAGAAACAAAGTCTTTTCTACCCCAGCAGCACACCAACTCCCTTCCGGATAACGCTCTCTCCCTAACACACGTTAGTGCATTTGTCTCATCCAGGACCATTTGGGGGAGAAAGGAAACAGCTTTGTTTCTTCTAAAAAAGAGGGGCAATTGTATTTTGATCATTAAATAGCAAAATGCTTTCTGTATCTGTTTGCATTGCTCATAGATACTTGAAACATCTTTTCATAAGCAGAAGAATTATTTTACTGTAAAAATGCACAAATGATGACATTTCTCTGAGGAAATATCCAACTAGACAGGCTTCCTTCGGGACCAAATTCATGACAGTGTGCAGCTTGGTCAGGTTGTTCTCCATTTTTACTACACAAATTATATTTGCGATGGTAGAAACTGATAATTCTGCCCTGGACCAAATACACAAAAATGCTTTGGAAAAATGCCGTATTTTGGTCACAAATGCAAAGCAAAAGTTGTTTCTAAGTTTCACTTACTGCAGCAACTGTTCCACAGTGAACTTCCCCACTTGCTGCAGTGCTCAGAAAGTTCCTTTGGAAACCACTCATCACACCCAGTACACACACAGAAAACACCAGGAGAGAGCCACAGGCCAAGTCACTCCTAATAAACACTCTCAGGCTTCCTTGTGTCTGAGATGCCAGGATAAAGAGCAAAGTCATTCACATTGCCCCCATGCCACGATTTGAGGGCAATACCTCCTTCTGATACCTCAGAAGAATGAAAAAGGAAAGAGAAAGCTGGGAAAATGCTTCTGAATTGTGTACTTCAGCCAAAATGAGCCCCGCTAGGTTCTTACCCCTAATGCCACAGCTCATCTTTGGATTTCCATTGTGTTCACCATTGCGGGCAACGTTAGGGACTCTCCAGCTCCAGCAGGGGCAGCTACCAACCAAGCTGTAAGGCGTTACAGCAGCTGCTCAAGGAGACTCGTCCCCTCCACTGCTCAGCACAAAGCAGAAGCAGAAACACAGGCACCGGTGGGTCCAACGCCAAGACCACCATTAGCTACAGAGGGCTACGGATACCGCAGGGCACATACAGAAGGCTGACACTCATTGCCATGAAGGTTGGTTGGTATTTTTATCATGTCGCACATGTGCATGCATTGGTCAAATTGTGAGGGCCAAAGGGGACAGCAGACAAGGAGCAGTCTTAGCACTTGACCCTTAGAATAGCATAGCCTTTGTGTGCTGATCTTGGGCCACTCCTGAAGCATAGATACATGAATATCTCTAAATGTATACAAATACGGCAGTTTATGAGCAACACCTCTCTTTGGTAGCAGGGCTATGGGCTATACAAACTATACAGAAGGACAACGGTGGGTAAACAAGAGGGGCTCACCTCTGTCACCGGCTGAAGTGCAGCTAAGCACAGTGTTTATGGCAAAATAGAAGAACTTTCTCTGAGACTGGTGATCGCCAGGTGCATGAAGCTCCGAGGTACAAGCTGAGGAAGCGTGCTATTTCCTGTCAGTGAAGTTTGCTTGGTCCAGCAACGGCAGTGCAGAGCTCTGATTCACAGCACTGTTTGCAGGGCATTAGTATGCCACCCTGTGCAAATCAATAATGGCTTCGGGGGAAAAGTAGCAGATGGTCACGGGGGGGAAAACTCCCGAGGGTTTTATTTCCCTCTCCTCTGTGATAATAGGCTACTTATGATTTTCTGAAACCATCTGCCTATTTTCCCAGGCATCGTGGCTGCTGGTTAGAAGAGAGTGTATGTCTCTACAGTGGTGTCGGCAGCACTAGGCTTGCTTTCCATTAAATGCCTCTCATTTCTGTGCAAAAGACTGTACAGTCCAGAAGTTCACTGTCATGATGCCACTGAGGGGTGACATGGCGGGGAAGACTAATGCTTAGGCTTGGGGTCAGGGAATACCTAACATTTTCTAGCTTATCCCACTGCGTCAGGAGAATCACCTGACATCCTGGTACCTCAGTTTTCCCATTGCTGTAAGGGGAAGAAGTAAATCCTCACTGGTCTTTAGAGCAAGAGTGCAGTGTATCGGTGTTGTTAAAGGCTCCTGTAACTCACTAGGCAACTCAGAAACAACAGATGTTACCCAGAACAAAGCACAAGAAGAGGAAACAGCATAACATCAAGGGATAGGAGCAGAAAGCCCCACCACCCTGCATGCGTACTACTGTAGAAAGGCGGGGATGTGCCGTAAATGTATATCTCATGAGTAACAAACACGTGCATTTTCATGTGGCATCACCATTCCACAAAGGCTGCCAGCTAGTAACACTTACTGCTCTCCCTGACACAACTTGTGTTGTATGGCATGGCCACGTGCTTCTTCAGAGCAGTGTGGAGGCACGGGACGTAGGACTTCATGCTAGCAACCTCTTAACCTTGCTGAAGTTTCAAGACAATTGCCCAGATCCCCAGCTCAGCCAGATTTCATAAAAATGAGCATCCATTCCACTGTACTCCCTGCTGCCCACACCAGGTGTTCTGGGATGAACATCCTGCCCACATCAGATCAGATCCAGGATCTCTGTGAATGGTACGGCTTGCCAACCACCCAGCTACAGCCCATCAGGCAGGTACAGACACACAGGGCAGCACCATCCATGCCTGCTTCCCCAGGACACCCTGCGCCCTCCGCTCCTCTCCTCCCCACCCCTCCTCCTCTTCTCTTGTGTCAATAACACAGAACAGTAAGGCAAACATGAGGGCTCTGGGGCATCCAAAATACCCCTTTCCTGGAACCGAAGAGCCACCGGTGCTGCCTTGTGCTGTGTGTGAGCACTCAGTTGTATGACTCCTCTTTCCATCCCCCTACAAAGACCCTACAACAGCTCCCACATGTGTTCTTCCCTATATACTCTACTGTTTCCTCACATCAGCGTCTGCTACTCAGCCTCACTGTCTTCTGCTTGGTGCCAGAGGGGCAGCTCTGTAGAAAGCCATTCCTTCTCTTCCCTGCTCGTGTGGCCCTGCCTTGGATGGAGGTAGGCCCTGGTGCCCTCTAGGACTACAGCACTCAAGAAGATTCTTTGTTAAGGGTCTGGCACTGGAAAGATACTCTGAGCTTACAGCCAAATGTGACCTGCTTTGCAGAGAAAAATCTCTCC
>NW_009606894.1:16196-18196 GCF_000690535.1 Cariama cristata | reverse complement strand
TCCCTCCCCCGGGTTAACAGGCACTTGGGACTGTCGGAGCAGGGGCTGTTTCCAAAGGTGACCTCGTGTGAGTGCATGTGTTTGTCTGTCTCTCTCTGTGCCTCGGGGGAGGGGGGGGGCGGGGGGTGTCTGTCTGTCTGTCTGTGTGCCCCTGCTACCTTCCTTCAAGAAATAACTGTGCATAAGGCAAAAGACCCTCACAAACCGGCGTTGTGGGTGCATGCCAACAGTGCCATGCTGCCTGTGCTTTGGCTACATCTGCTCTAGCACTGTGTACATCACATTCCCTATTTTGAGGACTAGATGTGTGCCTCAGGCCAGTACAGTTGAAGGACATGAGAACACCAAGGGTTACAAACAAGAAGCTGTAGTTAGCTGGCAGCTGGCACAAGTATTGCTTTCTTGATAAGCACTTTAAGTGGCTCATTAATGGCAAAACCTTTTCTAGTGAATCCTACCTGCAGCCAGTACATGAACCACAAAGGGCGGGCTCCAGAATACTGCTCAGTGGCTAAAGACACATGTTGCTTGGAAAATTACCTTTTTTTTTTTTTTGCAAAAGACAATGACAGGGCAGGGGTCGCAACGCATAAAGTGCACATATGCTCAGTCACTTGGAAGAAGGATGTTCTCTAGCACCCATGTTTGAATTTTAACTGTTGACCACGAGCCAGACTCAGAGATGACGTAGGCAGTTTTGTAAGTTACATCAGTAACTTAGTGGGGTGGCTGTTAAGCAGGCCAGCTACACCACAGCTCTTGACTGGCACAATTCCATAGGGAAGATGCACAGGTCTGAGCCTAAAGGAGAATTTCCCAGGAGATAAATAATGTCCTATCTGATATTTCAACCTTGGCTGCCTACAGTGTCCTGAGACAAACACTGGTAAGAATATGGAAAGGGTTTTTGTTTTTTTTTCCTGTTGTTGCTGTTGTTTCCCAGTTACAAATCCTCTCCATAGATTTGGAGATGTTGAAAATAATCTATGAGAATGTGGATTATTTTTGACTTGGCATTTCAGTCCAGAACTGGATTGGAAATAATGGTGATGGAAGAAAAGCTAAGACAGGCTGATTTGTTACAGTAAAGCCGTGTTGTACTTTAGATTACTTATTAACAAACAGCAAATGGGCCTCTGCCTTGACCTTTTTTCAACTGAGCAAATATACTCTTCCTGCCCCTTGTAAACAGCAGTTACTGGTAACTGAGTCACGTACCCCCTCACATCACTGGAGTTAGTTTTTTTCATATCTGTGGCAAGGATTTTAGTCAAATTGAATTTTGCCAGGCTCACTAAGGTTATTAGCAGTATTATTAGTCTTAATAATACCAACAGTAATAATACTACTCTGCATCACCATAAACCTGAAAACATCTAAGTACTTCACAAATATTAATTAACAAAACTCAATAGGAGGTCTGAGAAACCAGCAAAAATTGTCAGCCTTGCTTCAGAGCTGAAGAGCTGAAAACAGAGCCACAGCAAGCAGAAGTGGCTGGTTCCTTGATGAGTTTCAATTAATGGCTGTTCCTTTGGTGTCATGAAATGCCAGGTGCCCAGTGCCTCTGGCAACACTGCCAGGTTAAAAGCAGCAACCCACAGCACTTATCTGGAGCAGCAGAAGTCAGGAGTAGGTTTGGGAACTGGAGTCAAAAAAATAGGTTATTCCACTGAAAGCTGGGCTTTCAGTAGCTGCGCTGCTTAGAATGGGACTATCGGATGTGACCCAGGTGTCTTGTGCCTTGGGATCCATGGCTCCCAAGTGGCTCCAACACTGCCAGGTTAAAAGCAGCAACCCACAGCACTTATCTGGAGCAGCAGAAGTCAGGAGTAGGTTTGGGAACTGGAGTCAAAAAAATAGGTTATTCCACTGAAAGCTGGGCTTTCAGTAGCTGCGCTGCTTAGAATGGGACTATCGGATGTGACCCAGGTGTCTTGTGCCTTGGGATCCATGGCTCCCAAGTGGCTCCTTGGGCACTTTGGAAAACCCCATTCCTG
>NW_009606894.1:0-16180 GCF_000690535.1 Cariama cristata | reverse complement strand
AGTGAAGCTGAAGAACAAGAACATGCCTAGAACCTGCTCATGTCTCACCAAACTAGGGATACCCACTCTTTGTCAGTCTTTATAGTAAACCTTTTTGAGTGGAGGAGGTTGACTCCGACAACCACAAGGAGCCCCTCTGCAACAGCTGATGGCTACTTTTCCTACCTAATTATTTCCCTGACTTCTCTCTACTGGTATTAAAGCTCCAGTGGTGGACAAATCATGACAATGGCACCAAGGAGCTTGCAGTATTCTTCTTGGTTGTAAGTTAATTTATTCTGCAGATATCACCCAAATCCATTCTGAATCGCACAACATCAGGCACTCTGTAAACAAGGTGAAAGTTTCATCTAGATTCTTAACCAGTGATGTCTAAGAGTCTTTGCAGCAAGGGATAATTACTTGTATTAATTGCAGACTCCTCTAAGACAAGGTGAAAGTTTCATCTAGATTCTTAACCAGTGATGTCTAAGAGTCTTTGCAGCAAGGGATAATTGTATTAATTGCAGAGTCCTCTAAGGTACATTATGCCACAGTGTACAGAGGACTGGATGTATAAATTGGAGGAGTGACTTTTTTTGTTTCTTTGATTTGTTCGAAAAACTTACCATTTGTAGGCATAGAAAGGACAGAGGCAAAGTCAATCTGGATGTGGTGTTTGCAGTTAGGAGGATGCAGTGCCAAGAGCAACAGCCTCACAACTGAGAGATCCAGGTGCAGTTTCTCACTCTGACACAGACTTGCTCATGTGATCTTGGGCATGTCACAGAACCTGTCTGTCCCCATCTGTAAAATTAAGATAATAGTAGTTAGTTCATGTTAAAGCCTGAAAGATGTCAAAACAGTAAGAAAAAGGGAGTGTGTCTATGCTGAATCTTCATCCATCAGTCTTCTAAAAGTTACAGAAAGCACTGTGATCAGACTGTCTCAATTTCCCTGTCTGTGGTACAATTTCCCTGTCTATGATACAATCACTGGTCTTTGCCCGGTGGGCAACTTTTCACCCGGGGACTGTGCTCACTCCCTATGCTCTATCTCTTGTGAAGACATTCTCTGAGAACCTTTTTGCTAGAAAGGTGGATGGCAACCAGATGCTCTAACTTCATAGTCATATTCATCCAATTTACTCCACTTAACTCCAAGTTCTTTACAGAGTTAGGTTAGATGTTCTTCAATTTTGCAATGAATTTGAAGCATCTCATTTGCTGACAATAAACCCCGATGTCTCACATGTTCGTTTACAGCTCCTGTGATAACCACTATAACTGCTTCTTACAAAAAAAGACACAAGCCGTATGGCTGAAATTTTGTGAGGTATTGCTTTTGCAGGCATGGCAGAGTTCATTTTCCTCCACTTCCCTCTGTCTCAGCAGCCCCAGCCCCAGCTATTCCTCTGCAGAAACACACTGGTGTCACAGAAGTTTTCAGTCATGTGATGCCTAGTAACTTTAATGGGAGTCCTGTAGCTGCCATCCCACACAGTGCTTTGAAGATCCAGGCTCTGTGTTCCATCCCAGATAGACAGTCTATAAATGTCTCGCAAACAATTCAGGCACAGCGTCTGCCTTGGCCAGCTCTCACCACTGCATGCTATCCTACAGCAAAAGCAGCCCCCAGGCTTACATTCGGGCAGGAATGGAAGTGATGCTGCATCTCTTTGGGAGTCCTCCTAGCCAGCAGATCCTAGAATGCACAAGTGAAACAGGGCGGGGGTCCTCTGCACAGACCTCTGGCGTTGCACTCTCTGGGCATAATGTTTGGCAAACATCAAAGAGGGGCAGGAAGAATCCCCCCTACACCAGCTCAGCAGGAGTTTGGGGAGTTTCTTCAGGGAAAGGCACACTCCGTTCAGGTACACACCCTTGGCCTGCAGTCGGTCACAGAGCCATGGAATTATACAGGGCTTTCTGAAGAACTTTTGTGACTGTGATAAAAAAAAACCAAAAAATACCAAGGGCAGGATGAAGGGAAGGCTGCTTGAATCTGCTGAGAGGACACCATTCCACAGGAAAACTTCCCATCCACAGGCTGGGGGACAGCTGTGTGTAATCTCTGCTTGCCACAGGCACAGCCACTGAGATTTGCGCAGCCCCTCCTTTCTCCTAGCTCTGTCTCACCCAGCTGTGAGCTCTGGCCAGCCTCCGCTGCCAGTCCTGTTTCCCTCACGCAGCAGTGAAAGATAGACAATCCTACAAGCAAGGAACAGGAACACAGTGTGGGACGACAGTAAGGAAATCAGTACCCTGATGGGTTGCTGAGGTCCCAGACTCACGGGCACATGGATCCAATGCAGGTATCAAAGAGCAGGATCGCATCACCACAGCTTGCTGCATCCCTCTTCCTCACCTCCACCCATCCATCAGCTGCTGAGAGCAGCTGCCTGGTGGAGCAGGCCCGCTCCACGCAACCCAAATGTACAGGAGCTGTTCTGCACCTACAGCCGTGCAATGGTGCAACAGCTCATGTCCTTGCCTAACCCTTCCTTCCCTTTATCTCAGACACCAGACTTGTTGGTAGCTGCCTCCTTTACTGAAGAGCACACCCGGGTGTGCTGTCAGGTGACAAGGGACACACGGAACAGTGTCTCGCCGTCCCCCTGTTCTCTGGCTCTTGCACAGCTGCAGCAGAGGGTGTAGGATGACCATCCCTGGGACTAGCTCAGTGCCCAGCAGCTCAGCCCTCTCCTTCTCTGTGGCTCCTCCATGGAGGTCCCCCTCAGCAGCGTGAAGGGAACAGGAAGGATCTGGAAAGCTCTGTGGCTCTGTGCTGTTTTCATGTCTGTTTACACACATTGCTCTGAATGGGCAGAGGTCTGTGAAACTGCTGATTCATGAACATCTCTGCCATCTGTGGCCTCTTCAAATGAGATTTCACCCTGACCCAAGGATGATTTACTTTTCTTGGCTGCTCATCTCAAACTGATGCTGTCTCCAGTCCTCAGACTTCGAGGGATTTGGGTAAAAATAAATATTATTGCATCTCTTGTGAAGCTGTTAACTCTGAGCAGTGAAACATTCAAGTCTCTGACACAGAAGGGAAAGATGTCAAGAGTTAGTGCTGGGGGATGACTTGTCACCAACTTTACACCCAGCCATCTTCTTCAAACCCACCAGTATCAGTATATTTTCAAAGTAACAGGCTGGAGACCACTGAAAAATGAGTGAGAGCCTCTGACACTCAAGGGCCCTGAGCTAGGTCTCAGTGGGGATTGGAAACAGAGGTTAAGCTGCCAAATACTGCACATATCCATCCCAGACAGGCTACAGCCACCTCCTGTCCCATCACCAGAAAAGCTTCATTTCCTTCTTCCTCACCCCAGCCATTATCAACACCTGGTTTTTTTGGTGATGATTTCAGCTTTAGCCCTACTGCCTTTCACTCCTTTCTTTTCTCACTGCGCTCTAACAATCTGTTGTTGCCGATCTACTTTCCCATGAATGGTCAGTCTCACCAAGCAGGCAAAGCTGTGGTCAGTAAGATCTCCTGCCAGGGCATGTTATATGACACTATTGTGGCCAACCAGCTGCCCCCTTCCTCCCCCCAGCTACGTCTTCCTACTTGTGAAACCATCCCCTCAGAACCAGAAGAACCCGCTCCAAGGTAAGGTGCCTGAATAGGGCTAGCAGGAACCGGCCTTGAAACTGTTATTAGAGCTGACACCAGAGTCCGAAGAGGTGCTGCTCAGCTGCACCTCCCACTAACGTCACCAGCGTGAAAGGTGCTTTGCATGCCTCAGTATAAGCCCCAGCATTATCACAGGACAAATCATAACCATCATAATAAAATTTTGCAATAACCTCAGTTTAATTAATAGTAAGGAGAAAAATGTCTTGCCAGGCCAGATGGCAGACTTAGTTTCTCACGTGATGACTGTCAAATTACTGTCTCCACAAAAGAATGTCACAAAGCACATTTAATAAACCTTGGAACTGTTTATCAAAGCGGCAGTGAAGATCCTGGCTGATCTGCCAGGACCTGTCCACATGAAGGAGCCAAATGTAGAGATGGGTTTTAAGAAGTTACCTCCAACAGAGGACTTAAGTGCATAAAACTAGACTCTAGCTGAACTCAGGCACTGAAATCCAGAGTCACAGAGGTCATTATATCTCAGTCACCAGTACTCTGTGGTCTCTCCTTTGTTCACATTCAAGTTTTCTGCTTCTGCACCTGCCCAGAATAGCATCTCCAAGGAGATGCACTTCATGCTATCCTCCACTGGCATCCAGGGACGAGGTGTCCCTTCTCTGAACGCCCTAAGGCATGGGGTCTTGCAAACCAGGTCCCAGAACACAAATGCAGCCTGAGGCTCCTCACACCATGAAGCTCTGATCACTTCATCACTCTAAAACAGAAGCTGCCCACCAACAGTGGGACAGGGAGAGAAAACATCCCATTAGTGGAAGGTATGGTTTCACTCTGAAGAGCTTCAGCCGGAATAGCCGATCAGCCAGCAGTTAGAGAGTCTCATGGGAAGTGAGAGATGAGCACTCTCAGATTGAGGAACGCATTGAACCCAGGTCTCCCACTTCCTCAGTGAATGCTCTAAAATAAAAGGCAGTGACTTAGAAGACAGACACCAGCCAGAAGGAAGGATCAGTACTCTCTTACTTCCAAGATATTGCTGGCACTGTCCTTGGGGAGAAGCATGCTGTCAGAGTCCTTATAGGACTCAAGCATGAAGTCCTGAGTGAGGTTTCTGTGCTCTGATGGGCTGGCAGGGATGTGAGAGCAGATTTCAGAAACACTTGTATTTTCGGTCTGCCCTCTGTACATCAAACACACTCTCTGTTTAGGAGAGAGACGTCTCACATGTCTAGGTTAGGTCTGGATGTAGACCTGATGTGAACAGCGGGAAGGAGGGGGAAGGAAAGGCTATGCCGTTGTACAGCATTTCTGCTCCAGTCCCTGGGAACACACGCTCATCCAGGCTACAGTCTCCTCAGCCTGTCCCAGCAGCCTGGCCTGCTGACTCCTCCTCGTCCACCAGCTAGCAAGCCTTGGCACAACAGTGCTGCTTTTGGCTCCAGCGTCCGGCTCTTCAGGCTAGAAACGGCGGCACCTCCTGTTCAGATAGCTGTGCCCTGTACTGAGCCTTGCGCACCCTGACACGCAGTCAGTTAGCACTTCTCTTACGGCTCAGGGGACTGGGGTGCCTGGGGGCCACAATTAGCGCAGGGTCTTTTATTTCAGCTGCGCTCTTTGGATGAAAGGATGCGGTTCACTGAAGCTTCATAGGTCTTTTGGATAGTGAACGGACATGTTCTACGGGAATTTGTTTTGGCTCTTCTATGTTTTTGTCTTCTGGTGGGACAAGACACTTAGAGGATTGCTCTTTCCCACTTTGTAGAAAATAGGAGAAAAAATGACTTGACACTTTCACACTCCAGTAAAACACTCTTTAAAGTGTACTAAGTAAGCTCTGCCTCATCTGGGTGAAAGTGCATTGTACTTTCACGACCTTATGTGTTAGCTTGCAATAATAGTAACAAGAAGAAAACAAACCTTGCACATAAAACAAAGCAATAAAAGTGCATCAGTTTCAAGTGTTGGCTGGCAATTCCACGTAGAGTATTGTTAGGTCTGTCACGAAAAAAGGCAACATAACACAATTTTTGCAAGCTGTTTCTCTTGGCAGATGGCGTTTCCATTTTCAGTGTAACTCAAATGGCTGAAGTGACTGACACCACTCTTAACTTCAGTTAAACCCTACCATAGCTGCTGCAGCCACTGCAGAGTTCTGCTTTCATGTTGCTGCTAGCACAGGGAGTTTCAGAAGAATTTTGGATTGGCTTGGATACAAGTCTAGCAGGGTGCCACAAATAGAAATAGCAGAAGAAGGTAGTAGAGTAAAAATATGCAGTGTTAGATCACGGGTAGAGAAGTAGCACAGACAGGAAGCCAACGAAAGGGATAGGCATGCTGTTGCCCTCTGCCACTTGCTATGATTTTGAATGCACTCCATTTCCAAATCCCCAACAAAATTCCCACTTGCATTAACCTTGCCTCCCTCCTTCATATCGACATTGGTAGCCATTCTGGATAAAAAGAAAGCCAGGCTAGGAAGGAGAATGGCTGCTTTTAAACCTGCCCTTTCAAAGCCACGCTGTGCACAATGCATATGTGCATTGCATAATAGTTCACACGGTCACCACACTATAAAGTTTCATCTCACAACAGATACAGCAGGGCTGAACAAAGAACCCTGCACTTGAACCTTTCTGACCTTTGGAGATACATGTTTGCAGCCTGGGCTCAATCCATGCATATGGTGGCCCACATCTGAAAATCGGGGTGCCTGCAGCCAGGCTTTGTTGATGCACCTAATGGCCTGGCTTGTTTTCCAAGGTGCAGACCACGTCCAGTTCCTACTGACTCCTGTGGGATTCGTCAGTCACATTAAGGAATCCGAACGTGGATTTAGGAGCCTAACTTTTGGCACTTGGGGTGGAAAACTTTAGCCAATAAGGCTGCACAATCCTATTACCATGACAGCTCGGGAATGTGAGAACTCAGCAGTTTGGAATAAGGCGCCACATTAAAAATAGATTAAACTGAAAACAGCCCTTATGGCCTACGGCACCTAGGACAAGTGTCTGCCAGCTGAAATGCCTTGTAGGTAACTGTTAGCTAGTGAATCAGGTGCTGGCTGAAGGTGCCCACAGTTGCCTCAAGACACAGACAGATTTTTTTTTTTCCAGAGCCACTGTATTATTTTTTTTTTTTAGCACCATATGAAACTCAGCAGCTCCAACCCTAAGGGGATCCATGCAAACCTCCTGCTTGCTCTGGTTCCCATGGCACTCACATCCACTGAGTTTCACTCTGAATTTCAGACTCACAAATCTCCAAACTCAGCCTAGAGTGATAAACTGTGCCAAGCCTGGGCTCCAGCTATGGAGCAGGCCTGTACCCCTTTCTTTTAACACTACTGTATTAAACAATGGAGGACCCAAGTTGCCCTACCGTGACACAAGAAAAATATGCTCAGCATCCAGTGCAAGGTGTTGGGAGGACTTATTTCCTGGTCCGTTTGCAGCCTGAGGGTGAAACAAAGGGTGAGCTTGTTCCCCTGGCTGGCATCTTCCTGCCAGCCAGGGACAAAAGTCACTTGTCCCTTTGGTTCTCTTAGCTCTGTCCAGCAATGACCACAGAGATTTGCTGACCTGCTGGTGGGCACTTCTGACAGTTGATGGAGTTGCATTTCAGTGGCTCTGCGTTTTCTTCTCTGACAGTTCCCAGAGGACAGTGATGTTTTTATGCTGAATACATGCTGTCATTTTGTATTACATCTTTTCTTTGGAAGTAACTTCATAAATGACCAAAACAAAACACAATCCCAAACCCCGAAATCCAAACATCAAAGAAAGCTGAGGAGTGCTGCAGATATCACAAATGAATTACTGCTCCTTCAGCTGACAGAGTCAAAAGAAGCTGTAGCCCTGCCTGCTTTACAAGACTGATCTGCCATAGAGTGGTGATTACTGGTCACCAACATTACTTCCCTGGATTTCTGTTCTTTTTCTTCTCCAGTCCCATGATGTGGTGAGGCCCTTGATAGAGGCTTTTGCTGCTGTATCAGCATTTGTGGCATAAAAAAAATTGTGACAATAAAGCAAATCTTTGGATTCCACAGCTGGGTTGCTTAAAGACATAAATGACCAAGAACAACCCCAGCGCCTAACTGTCCTCCTCCTTCTCCTCAATCTACCCTCCCGTGCCTGATTCATGCAACAGTCACAGAGTGACAGCAAGGGTTACAGTCTTGCATAAAGAACCGACAAATGACTTGCTCAAAGCAGACTGGATATATTCGCATGTAATGGCTCAATGTGCTGGAATAATATTACAAGCAGACTCCATCCCATTTCATCTTCAGCTGAGTATAGTAACTCACCGAATATTGCAATACACTTGACAGATTAAGAAACCTTTTTATTTTAATAGGTTTAATTCCCTGCATCTCTCTGTTTTCCCTGCAGGATTGTTTCGGAATGCCTTACAGTAACAGGATCAAGAAAAGAATAGTATGTACCAGGTATGTGAACAATTAACTCTGCCCCATGACAAAAACAGTGCCAAAACTTGGGGGGGATTTCAGAGTAATTCTATTTCTGTTGACACAGGTTGTCTGAAAACATCATTGACTAGGTTCTGGTGGAATAAACAAAAACAGGTAAATGATAGATAGGGATATATCTCCCTCAAGCCCAAGTTTTTCAAAGATAGCCCCTACTCCCTACACTCTATACACAATCTATACATTTTTAAGATCCAGAAGACACCTTTTTTCACACGTAACTTTAAAAATTTACACTAGGCTTTATAATCCTAAAATACCTCTGTGGCACAAAGCCACATATGCAATACGCGGGTGGAAAAGCTGTCAGCATAGCGGAAAAAATATTCTGCTGAAACTCAAAACTTTGCTGAAACAGCTGAGTCACTCTTTCGCAGTTAAGGTAGTCTGGGTTTGTTACCCTCTTCCATGCCTCTGGATGGTGTCTGGCACACACGCCCATCCTCTGACTGCCAGTGACTGCAGTACACCTCTAAACAGGACCTGACTTGGAAGTATTGGGCTGACTTTCCTCACATAGGTGTATCTTGTCATCCATGCACACAAACTGAATGAACGCTGACCGTCCTGGAGACTCAAAGCCCTTGTGTACATACGCCAATGCAGGTAGATTTGCACTGGCCAATTCATATACACCAGCTCTACTCTGGTACGCAAGATGATTCTAAGCAATATTGCCAACCGAATGATTTGATCGCAGTTCTCATGTTTTCCTGATCTCCTGAGAATTAATGCTTTTTTATTACAAAGCATGAACATACTGAAAGTTTGAAAACTTAGCTCAAGCTAAAGGAGTGAGACAAAAAAAATGGAAAAAAAGAGCTCCTCATTTATCGTTCTCCTTTTCTCTTTTATTTTTAAGTCTCCTGATTCTTCAGTCAGCATTATTGTTTTGGCTGGGAAGAGGGAGCTGCCTATGAGCCATTTATTAGCACATAAAATTACTGAAATTGCAAAGGTCCAGAAGTCATAACTGCCAACAGATTACAGACTCTACTAATGCAGTCACATATGAAATCCATAAAGCTCATTTTAAAAGGAACTCTAGTACAGCCCATACATTTTGATGAAATATCATTTGGTTTGAAAATATTTTGATCCTTTGACCTGCATTTTAATCAGAATGCAAGATTTTCCTGAAAACTTGTATTTGTGTGTCCAAATCACAAAAGTCTACATACATATAAACAAGAGCTTAATTTGTATGTGCAACAATGTGCCAGATTTTCAGCAGTAAGAATAATTTTCATATGAAATACAGCAACAATTTATACTAATCAGCTGCACCGTACACACACAGCCATGCAAATACTATCACTGGGATTCACAGTTGCTTATGAGGCAAGTTTGCCACTGCAAAATGGCAGTATCAGAAGATAACTTTTGCATTTTAAGCCCTATGATGACAAGCATACTCTGACAAATCTTCCATAGAAGCTTATTTCCCAGTTTTGTGTTACATGCTAATATGATAGCTGCTAGCCAGTTTAACTTGCATCCATCTGTTTCCTTCTTTAGTGGGAGGATATATTCCATATTGTACATCATAAAAGGGTGCCCAGGACACACACCTCAAATTTGAATTGTTCCCTTACCCTGCTCTCCCATCACACTGGAATTATGGGTGGGACACGTGTGACGGAAGAAATGCAGGGAAGGATTCCCCTATGTTTCAAAATTTTCTGAAACTTTTCTCGTTGTTCTCATATTTCACAAAACCCAGCAGTCCTCCAGCAAAAGCACTTTGCTGTTCACGGGAAATGACTCTGACTGGGGCAAAAATATGCTTTTCTAAATAAACAGATCACGTTATATAGCATGAAAGCTAAAAAAAAAGAGAGTAGCCTCAGCATGCCTACACCCTGCCTGCCATCATTAAGCACACACACATGCCCAAGCTTTGGCTGCATACCATTTCAAGCACTAGGCCCTCCAAGAGCAGATGCCGGACAGCTTGTTTCTCTCTCAGGCCCTCTCTACTTTTCTTGGATTTCTCTTGTTGAACATTTGCTCCCAATCCAGTTAAACTCAATGCAAATTTTGCCACTGGTAGAATCAAACTCTAAATATCCTCAGTTCTACATCCTAACTGCAGCCTTTTTTCTTCTCCCTTTCCCTCAGTATCACATTTTCTTCCAAATACGTCCCTCCTTGTCTCCAACGGCCTCGTTTATGCTCAGTGGTGGCTGCCTGTAGCTGGCCTGCAATGACCTCTGCTGTAGCACCATGCTGAAAAATGGAAACCTGCTCTCTTGTTCACAGATGTTTTACACGCACAGCAGCACTGGAGATGGCATTGCTAGACTCATGGTAGAGTCCTGCTGTGCTCGCTTGCTCAGCCATGTTTCCTAAGTTAGTCTGGAGCCCAGTGCCTGCTGCAGCATGACCAAGCAGAGCTAGGACACCAGCTGAGCTTCTATCACCATCAGCTGCGTGATTTGCAAAGGGAAGAGCAGCCGCATCAACACACCAACTTTCTATTAGCAGCATACCCAAGAAAGAAAAGCTGGACACAACTCGGTGTCCCTGCAATAAGCTCCTTCCGAGTCAATCAGTAATGCCCAGTGAACCAATGAGAAGACACATGAAATCCATAGCGGCCATAAAGCAGGCATCTTGTACAGAAGTATGTAAGCCTTTAAAAAATATTGCTCAGTTATAAGCACAAAATACAAATATGAAAATATATACTGTTCAGCTGAGCCCTAAAACGTTTTCATTACTTGAAATCTTCTCCTATTGACTACTGAAAGGCGAAGAGCAAATTTCACGCAATTCAATGAATACATGAAAACTTGCTCTCTCAGCTGGTTGCTCATGAGCTCTTGTAGGGATAATCCAGGTCACTGACGTAACACTGAGGAATATATCCAGCTACTGAACAAAAGTCATGACAAACACCAGTCATGTCAAGAAACATCTGTCACTGTTTAAAATTCTGAGGAAATCATCCATATACAAATTAGCTAATAAAAGTTATGGTTATAGTACTTATAGCTAAAAAAATCAGATTTTCTACACCACTTGGTAATCAAATTACAAAACAAATTACATGAGCCAAATTAAAAATGTGAATGACGTTCTTCACATATTATATAATGACCTATATATTGTTATGAGTCTTGTGAAATATCCACTTGGAATTTGCCTTAGCAAAGGCCGCCTTTAAATTGGTTTTATCAACTCAAAATTCTTGATGTCATATTTGCAAATGTTATTGCTCACAATGCAAACATAAAGCAGTACACCTAGAGCTTTATTTATTTACTTTATCTTACCTACATGTTCACTTAAAATCAGAACTTGATGCTTTCATGGGGTAATCATATATTGATTTTTTCAAATAAATGTTGCCAGTAGAGTTATTACATACATTTCTCACTTAGCAAGCCAAATAATACAGCGCTATTCTTAAAACTGCAGTCTAGGGAATCAAATACTAGTTTTATTGTAGTCAACAGCAATCCCCCTCGCCTCCAGAAACAATTGGAATAAGCCAATTCTGTAACCAATAATAAGATAGGTCAAGAAATTTTTGGTATGAAAACTCTGGCAATCCCATTCTTTTGATATTCAACATGAGTTCCAGTAAACACAGGAGGGTTGCTGACTGGAATGAAGCAAGCAGCACTGGCACATAGCCTTGCAAATTTTATATTATTTTATGAGAAGTCTAAATGCTAATTTGCACAATTATGAATCAACAACAGACACTCATTTCAGCCTGACTCTGTCATCAGGGTTTTAACTGAACTGACATGTCAATAAAAATGTGAAAATAACTTTTAAAAAGTTAGTGAAGATACATTCCCAATCCACCAAACGGAACTTGGCTCCACCAAAGCAAATTAAACCCTAACGTATAAATGCCAGCATAACAAAAGTAAAACATATATGTGACAGAGATGACCATAAGCGTGTACATAAAAGCTAGAATACGTGACCCTTAGTGACCAACAGCAGGTTTGGCATTCAGCCCTGATCTCACAGTTGCTGGTTCTGGCGTACTTACTGGTATTTGTTCGCATTGTCCCCTCTCCCTGAGGGACTTCAGTACAAATCTCATGGTGGATCCAATACATATCAGCAGCCCAAGATTTATTTGGTTTTTGAGGCAGGTTTACAGCCAGATGCATTAGAAGCTGCGGAGGGAATACCCAGAGTGAGAAAACTGAGGTACAAAAGTTCCCTGGTATTCAAGAAAGTTCAGAAACATTTTGAGGCATTTATTCAGCCAAGATTTTCACTGACTCCAATGGGATTTTGCCAGAGAAAGTGATTTGAATGCCTGAAGTGGGGTTAATTCCTAAATGCGGTTCTTTATTTTATATGTAAATAATTAGAAATCACCAAATCCTGCTCAGAAAAGGTGCTGTGCTAATCCCTCTCTACAGTCACTTGCTACTGACCCTCAGTGAAGCTGCACTCAGAAAAGCACCCATTGCTGCCTACTACTGAGCATCCTCACATTTCAAAAGAGAAGTCATCAAGCTAATAAAGGAAGGAGTAATGCCTAAAACTAGAGGAGGTCTTGAATCTCTCTGTTGAATAGCAACTGTAAAATATAAGTTGCCCTGCTGCACAGAAAATACAGTCAGTGCAGGTAACCAGAGCCAGCTTCCAACGCATGGGCCCAATCCTGTTCCCACTGAAGTCAGTGGCAGAACTCCAACCTGTTTAATGAGAATGGCAACAAGCTTTCTATCTACTTAATATAAATGAAGATACACATCTCCTCTTTGACATATTTTGGGCTTAAAGCCACTGTCTGACACTTGTTTAGTTCTCTGTATGTATGTGACTCATGGGATAATATAATGCCTGATTTCCATTCTGCCAGACCTGTCTTTCTCTGTGGTTAACTATTAATTTCAGAGGCAAGATGCAATACTGCAGTAAAATAGGATGGTGTTAAACTAAGAAAATTGCACTTCAATAGTTAAAGTGAATTGAATTCCCTTTTGTGAGGATTCCCTTCCAGTTAAAGAGGTATACCCACATAGTCCTTAAGACATCAGCCCACTGTGCTTGCATAGAGAGGGAGTTTGTTGAAGTCTCTAGCAAAGTACATGGCAGGCAAGGCAGTGTAAACACACTGCCCTTACCCGACTAGGATGGCTTCAGGAGAAACCTGAAAATGGAAATAACAGAAAAGAATTCCGTATTCAAAATAGTTGATTTTTGTTTCAGGCTACCTACGCAGAACTGCGTTACTCTGGATATACAGGTGCTCGATAAACTATGAACACATGCTGATTTTCCACCAAAGCTGTAAACTCTTCAGGATAAGGGCTGACTTTCCCTCTTTGTATCCGTAGCTAAGTTTGAGATACTGAGTAGTACCATTAAAAAAGTAATAAATTAATAATAGAATATGGGCTGGAAGGAATTCTTTGAACAGACTTCTGATTATTCTGAAGTTTCTTGTGAGATGCTTATTATTACTAAGTGTTGTCTCAGCTTTAAAATGCAGTTACCTCAGATATGATACAACAAATCACACTGAAACACAGATATTTCCGTGCACGGTGTGCGTTTGTATGTGATTTCACTTGTATAAACACAGATTTCATTACAAGGAAAGAAAGAGACACCCAGAACCAGAGATGTTAATGTATAAAGTATGATTTTTTTTACTTAATCTGTTATACCAAGAGACGGCAGTGGGCCCGTTCCCCGACTCTTTACTCAGTTAGACATTTGCCATTCTTTTCATCACTGAAATAGCTCAAACCCAATTCAACCAGTAAATTCAAACCAGTAAGTGGAAAGCACTGAGAAGCACCTGCTTTCTCCTAAGAGCAAAGCATCCTCCACTGCCTCCCTTCCGTGTGGAAATTCATGTGGAGCACTGCAAAAACTGCTCCTATCCTCCAGCCCCCTGAAGCAGGTGGATGAGGCAAGCTCCTCAGGGGCAATTCACCCATTGCAATGGAAAAAAAAATAAACCACTGAGAAATCTTGACATTCCTCTGCCAACCCCAGCCTGCTGCAGGACTTTGCTATGGTCGTGAGCAATCTCTCAACTCTGTACACAGTGGTAGCAGACAACTACTCCCTTCCTCTCCAACATGTGCTTACTTGCTTGACCTCTCAGTCACTGCCCACCCCTATATCTCACCCACTCCGTGTCCCCAACCCCATGTCTGGGACTGGCGAGGGCAGAGGGGTGGAGAAGGAAGGACTGCACAGCCACATTTGTGTGGCAGGATGGGCAGAGGCTGGCAGCATCGCAGCAACGTTGCGTATAAAAGGAACAGGCTCAGTGGGAAACTTTAAAAAGCCACCCCGCGGTCGTGAAGACAAATGCCACTGAGTATATACACACCCACAGCACCCCGTCCAGCGCTGGAGCTGCTCAACCCCTTGCCCAAGTCAGGATAAATAGTTTTGGTGCAAGGTGCCTGTGTGCAGGGAGATGAGTGGGAATGCCACATGTGAGGCCAGCCGCTGCCCACGGTCCTGCTACTTTTACCTGCTGCATCCGCGGTGCACTGCAGCAGCGCAGCCTCCACCTGCCATCCTCTTCTGCAGCAGCACGGACTGGCCGCTGTTTTCACATGAGCGTGCTGGACTAGATGATCCCCCGAGGTCCCTTCCAGCTCCAACTGTCCTGTGATATTTGGAGCAGACTGCATAAAAATCCTTTCCACCACCCAGCATTTATAATGCATGCCTAAATAATGCTGAAACAGGCAAAGCATGGGGTCATACATGAGACCAGAGCACTGCAGTACTGCTCGCTTTGACCCTGGGGTTAAGGCAAATATCCCTGAACATGCCGCTGGGAGAACCTTTTCATCTGGGCAATGACTTAGGGACTTGTCGAAGGCTCAGCTGCATGCCGGGGTAAGGGTTTATGTTGAGAGGAAGAGAAAATGCAGAGCTCGGGAGGGCTGGGGGGGGGCTGCCAAAGCAAAATGCAGGCGGGAAAGAGCACAAAGAGGCTGCAAAGAGTGCCATGCTGCGAGAACGGTCTTGTCTAGGCCACAGCTGGGGGCCTTGTCGAAGGTTCAGCCTACAGTTAGGGTTAGGATTAGGGAACACTGCGCGCTCTGGCACTGTGTTTAAGGCAAGTGTCTCTAAACACTTTTCTGCTATCAATAATTTACCCTTCGTAATATTCCAGGGCATGCTGTGTTTATATAACTATTGAAATACCTATGTGGTAGATAGGTGATCTTAATTTTGAATCATAGCATGGTTGATTCTTCTGCCACTGAAGACTTGTTTAATCTACAGTTCATTTAAATTAATGGAAAAATCTGCTTTGTCTGAGGCCATAAATGATTTGCTGAAACCACACACACACACACACACACACGGTGAGTCACAGTTCAGAACATAACTCAAACGACCAGGACTGTATTCCCATGCTCTAACCACTAGATTACAGTCCCTCCCACATATACCCTGCAATAATCTTTGCTCAAATGATAACAGCGTTTCCCCACTTTACACGTTGGACGGCATTACTCAGTAAGACACATCATACCCGACAGGAGTACAGCTCTGCAGGGCTGGGGGAGGAAGGAAGCACAAGTAAAAGTCATTATTTTCACCCGACACCACTAGAACTTAACTCTTCCCTTGGAAAATCACCAGCTCTGAATCCCCCAATTTACACCTAACTGAAAAATAAAATCCTTAATCCTGATCTGCACTCATCTTTTACCGATCCTGAGCAGCGAGTGCTTGCAGACTGACCATCACAGTGGATTTCGGAGGAGCAGCCTTACCTTTCCTCCGTTCCGCAGACCACCATGAACCCCGCCGGGAGGAGGGAAAGCCCCTCGGCACCCTCAGAGCTGCCCCCATCAACCGTGTGGCAGGGCGGCTGGCACCCCAGGGGGCCGAGGGGTGCCCCTGCACTGGGCTGAGGCGCTTTGGGCGTCCTTGGGAGAACGCAGCCTGCCTCATGGCCTGGGCACCACCGGACCCCTGGGTCCAAAATCTCTCTCTTTGGGGTGTTTAATTTCTGCCGTTGATGTGCCACGCTGGACACACCATGGGGGCAATGAGCGGTGGGGAGCTCAGTTCTCCCACCTGGATCCCCTTCCCTGGGAAAAGCTGGACACAGGTGCCGCTGAAGGGGTCAGGACC
>NW_009606893.1:0-28212 GCF_000690535.1 Cariama cristata | reverse complement strand
GACTCTTTGCTCTGCCTTCAACAGGGGACAACATGGAAAGAACAATCCTTGAAAATGCCTGTCCTCCAGCTTTCTGCAATCATGTCAAAACAGAATTGTTCCTGCTTTACAGAGGAAAAGTTATGCACGCAAGATTTGCAACATCTTTTGAAGGTCACACACCAGCCTAGTGAATACCATCCAGTTTTCTAGACTCCTGTGCTTCTGGTAACAGGTCATCAGATAATGTTTAGGTTTGTGCTCTTATTTACTGCTTAGATGCCAAGATATGAGACACACATTAGGACAGAAAATCAAGCAATTATTTTTCAGTGCAATATAATCTCAGAATTCTTAGGCAATAAAATGCCATTAAGGATGCAATAAAAAAATAGAAAACTGTTTATCAGAAAAGGCTGACAGTTTGGGTTTTTTGCACAACAAAAAAAAATCAACTAGATAAGCAACTCCTCTTAGCAATTGAGAAGTATTTTCTGCCAGGTCCTAAAAATGACAAATGTTTTTGCATTACTCTTTAGGTGTTTGATATAGAATGTTAAACTGGGACATAAACTCCCTATTTGGTGAATGGGAAAAGAAAGATACCTCCAGGGAGAAGACAAGCGGAATGAATGAGAGAAAGCAAAAGCCCAAAAGAAACACTGAAAACTTAGTTAAGTACAATAAGGAAGATATTTTCCTGCACTCAAGTGCAGAATACTCATGCTAAGATAAATACCTCTCTCAAAAAAATAAAAAAGAAGAAAAAAAGGAGGGACCAGCTCTAACACACTTACTCAGACTGCATATACTTATAACTTATGAAGGTCGCAGGAAACATATTCTATGTACTAAAGAGGAAACTGGCCACTATTTTCCATCTCTTTTGTCATCAGGCTTCAGCAGAAGAGGGATGTTAACTCCTCTGCTCTTGAAAATATTCCACTGGCCATTGACTGAAAAAATCATCAGATAAGATATGTAAAATCATGAAAATGGGGACTGGGTTTTAGGGCTGCTTGTTTCTTGAATGACTGTCCAAACTGTTAGGACAGAAAGTCATACCTTTCTCTTAAAGCTAGGCCAACTTTCCTTCCCTGGATGGAGACACCACTCAATTGCCTGCAAATGCCAATCTGCACGTGTGCAACAGGGTAGGCTCTGGCAGCACCTCAGAGACTGGTGACCTGAGGGACCATGGTGGAGAGCCCCTTCTGTACAGCTCCAGAGTAGGATGAAGTGTGGGATGCGGGCACTCTAACCCTCAGTCGTGTCAGCAAAAGCAATACCACAAGTGACCAGAAACAGACCTTCTGGTGGTTGGTTATAAAGAGTTCAGTAGTTAGATTTGACCATTGAAGTCAAAGTGTCTATCTTATCTAGGTACCTTCAGTGTCCAGTAGCAGTTGAAAAAGACATTTTCAGGATCAGATTTGTACCCTAACTCCAAATTAAATTGAAATCCTATATTGGTCTTGGTCCCTTGTGTATGTTACTGCTTGCTTCCTATGTTTTTCTCCGTGAAGCCGTCACTGTGACTCTGCATTTTGGAAAGGCAAAAAGTATTTGCCACAGCTTGTAAACATTGTAAGGGCTTGTGTCAAAGCCCTACGGTTAGTTAGATGTCTTTTTATTGATTTCAGTAAACCAAATTCAATTGCTTATCCTTCAGTGATTTTTAATAACAATTCAGTCCTTTCCACTAATGTTTTCCTGATTAACATTACTTGTAAAATTGAGATGTTACCTTTAGAGCTTAGAACAAACCAATGCTTTTCAACTACCTGCAGTGCTTGGACAGCTTCTGTACTGATATATTTCCCTCCCTATTAAACTCACGATTCAGGCACAAATACTTTGCAAAACCCAACTTCTAGCTACCTGGCTCTCCTGGAGTGGAAGCATGTAGGCTTTTTATAGGAAGAAGATGTGCATATTTCATCCCTCTTGTTGGAGTCTCTGGATGAAGAGGGGAGAGAATGTTCAGTGGCCTGCGGTGAGCCTCGAGAGGTTACTGCAGTCAGACATCTCTGCTCCCAACTGCAGATCCTGTCCTGGAGAGCTTTCAGTTAAAAGTAGGTGGCAATGATACCAGGGAGAGGGAGCAGGAAGAAAGGAACCCTGATCCTCTCCCTGGGATACATTTCATATTAGCAGTGGGTGAGAAACAAGAAATAGTAATAACTATGGGAGCTTCACCTGTGTGCAAGACTCAACCTTACCATCTAAGAGCTCTAACCACTAATTCACTGATTCATATTCCTTTCTTGTTTTTCATCTAAGTCCTAAGTACGCTTTTGAGTTGGGCTCTTAGATATCTCAGACATACTTAGTAACATAACAGCTATCTGAGGGGCTCAAAATGGTAATTGTTTTGACCTATATCCCAGTGATGGTAGTAGTTATTCGGAAACCACTACAATAAGTGCCTACAGTAATTTGTACTTTTGACGTATGCCTGCTGAGCATAGCCCTTATCTTTGACCTTAGCATCAATGAAAGCACAGCAGATCCCAGAGGTTTTCAGGCATATGTTAGCTTGTTTGAAATTATTACTGTGGTGACCTCTATTTATGCTGTAATATCAGTAATTTTTTACATTGTATTCTTCATCAGTTACAGCTACCTCTTGTTAATTCTACCATCCATTTCCCTTCGCTATAGTCTATGTTAAATCAGTTACTACATAAAAAAATGAATTTTTTATATTACTACATAAATTACAGCTTCAATATGAAATTTCATTGTTTATATTATTTAAAATTACGGAGAAGCCCTAAAGGTATTTCCCATAAATTTAGAGACTAAAACATCCTACAGAAAACAAAATTACAATAAATTGTATTTTTTTTATAGGTTGTCTTTTTGGGAGAGTTTTAGTACAAATGAACTCAGTAAGGCTTTTTACACTACGAAAACAAAACAGAGTAATGATATGCTCTGTAAAGAGGTATTCTCACTTATGCCATGAAGTTATAACTGATAAGGAAGATCAGTTTTCTAGCTGATAGTCAATCATGGCTAACAGCTATCTCTTGCAATTATTAAGTGCTTGTGGGTTATTGTCATTTGAATATTACGTATTTCCAGAAATTAATTCTTAAGCTTTGAGATTTGAACTGTTTTCTAGATCACCGTTTCCCACACTATTTGGTCTAAAAAAAAAAAATATTTAGCCACGTCAATGGATCTGGATTCATAGTTTCCTGAGAAAAAAAAAAAAGATTCTCCTCCACCAGCCCCATGTGCTATACAGTCTTTGACTGTAACACGTTACAGAGTGGCTCATGATGTTATACATTTCCATCTGAAAGCTAATCTAGGCTATCCTCAATACCTTTTCAGTAGTTGCAAGAGCACGCATTTAAATTCTTCCACGTACTGATCCCGCAACGATAGTGTTTGAAGCAATCATTCAAGTTTGCAAAGACTCCAGGAGGAAGAAGAAATTGGCTAGGTACTGCTGTATTATCAAAATCCCTTCTGTCTGACAGAGCAAAAATCCTCAGACCATATCCTGGTCCAGGTTTCCACACAATGTGTCTTTCACTTTCCTGCCAAGAAAAAATGTCAAGATCACCTGATGTGAGAGGTGTCTCCTGTCAGATTAATCAAGAGGGAAAGCTTGAATGATTGAATTAGGTTAAGAAGTTTCAAGGAAGACCAGGAGCTTATCAACGTAATGCACATACAAATCTCTAGTGGAGAGGGAACTGGTTAGGTGGGAAAAGATGCAGCAGTATCAGGAAAATGAACCTGCTATTCAACAGATCACTTGCTTCCCAACCAGCATCCACACCTCACCACCAAAGAAGGTTTACTCACAATGATGGACAAGGAGGAAAAGTCTTTTACCCCTGAAGAGATTTATGACAACTGTGCAAAGTGGAAATAAAATAATGCTAATGATTGGTTAGTCTTCCTTTAAATGGATGGATGCATCAAGGTGCTCCTTGTCAGGACCTCATACCTGTGACAGTGTGAAGAATTACCAAGACTCAGCAAGGCTCACTCTGACTGCCACGTTATGGCATGGATGACACCTGAGAGAGGTGAAAACATGTTCTGAGCCTGAGGGAAAGAAAGTCAAGGATCTGGGTGTGACAACAATCTTCCATGCCTTTAGCCCAACAGGTCAGCTGCACAGGGACAGAGCCATAAAAACATAGCTGTAGAGGTAGTGGTTGCTTGGGAAGATTTGTTGGGGTTTTTTTTTTCCTTCCTCATATGCCAGTGTCCCAGGAAGGAAACTATTCAGTAGGAATTACATCTTTCTCACACAAAACAAAGAGGAAAAGATCTCGAGCTTGGATTTTCTCACCAGATGAGGAGAGCTAGAATGAGGACTAATGGCAGTTCGTGTCAAATTTGGAGGTAGGTAGCCCAGAAAAAGTGATGAAGTATGGGTAAGGGGAGCAAACAGGTCAATAAATCTACTGAACATTTTAGATGTGCCTACACTGAAAAAAAGAACTATAGCAAACAAACAAGAAGAAACAAAAATGTGTTTATGTAGTCAAACATCATTGCTGCACCAAAGCTATCACTCAGTTGATCATTTCTCTAACATGAATGCTGATGAAGAATAATGCCACCTATTAAGGAAGAGAAAGAAGAGACAGAATTTTGTGTATCAAGGGCATATGCACTTTCCCTGAGTCCAAACTATAATGATAATTAGACTCATTAAACCTCTGCATAATGACAGAAGGAAAAAACCCAATAGTATTGCTGTCAGGTATGGTCTAATGCTGGTCTCTAGAATAGCCAGATCAAGTGGAAAAAGCCTTTAGAAAAGAACAGCAACAAAAAAAATGTTAGCACTATCATCTGACAGGTAGGCTTTGATATTAATGGCAGGTTCCTAACTCGTGATCCACTGAAGAAAGAGAACAAGACTATACAACAGGCAAGTGGGACACGGCTAAACATCATTAGATCCAGAAAGTTAAGACAGCACCAAAGAATAGCAGCTTCTTCAGCTCTGAACAACTTTGGACAAGTAGCAGCATGGGAGATAGTAATCATAACATCATACAGTGTTTCATTCCTAGAGAAAAAAGAGACCAAACAAACCAAACAACAGGATAGGCCTAAAAGTTACTGAAATCAATGTAAATTCAATTCACAAAGAAATATTAGAGTAAAAAACCTGAAAAAGTCTACTTATCATCTAGAAGATACAAAAATGATAAGCAATAGTCACTATGGTTACGTCAAAAAGAAGTTCTGTTGAACCAATTCAATTTCTATGACACGACAACAAACCTGGTTCTTAGGTGAAAGCAGAAACTTTGAATTGAATAGGACTTTTGACACTGTCCAACGGGATATTCACTTAACTTCCTCCAAAAGTACCACAAAATGGATAGGCAACTGGAGAAAAAATTTTCAAGAGGTCAAAAGTTAAAGGATGAATTAAGTACTATAACTGCATCTTGTGGGTTCCATAATCTTAAATATTTTCATTAGGGATCTCAACAAAAGACTGTGCATTAAATGTGCAAGAAACAGTGAGGGGCTGTAAGAGGGAGATGAGAATGAAATATCTTGATAAATAGAAGAAACTATCAGAAAAAAAAAAAAAAACCCAAACAAATGAAAAAAAAAAAAAAACAAACAAAAAAAAGAAGAATAAATACCAATCCTAGACAGGAAATAGTGACAATCAAAAATCAGTTACACATAGCTATCAACAGCATGTAGTACCAGTGCAAATAAGAATTTGGGTTATGATTGTTTACAAACCAATCATAATTACATAGTGCTACTGAAATACTGAAAGATAAAACCTGAATTGTTTAAAGTGAATCACAGGGAGTAATCATTCTGCTCTACTCAGCACTGGTATGGCCTCCTGGGGACTACTGCTTCCAATTGTGAATGTCACACATCAAAAAGATAAACCCATAGGAATTGTCAGAGAGACAGTAAATGTGGAAACATGAAAATATGATTTGGTTTGTCAAGAGAAAAGAAAACTGTGGGGAAACATGATGACAAGCTTAAAAAGCTACTGGGGAAAAAAAAAAAAAAGGAAGGGAATAAACTTTTTTTATGTGCGCTGAGAGTGAGACAAGAAGTCTCACTAGAACTGCAGCCGTGGAGGTGTACATCAGGCGGGTGGAAAAACCCCTAATGGGAAAGACAAGTAAGTACCGGAGTAGGTGGCTTGGGGGTGATGTGCAACATCTTCCTCTGTAGGTTTTAAGGACTGACCAGGGATCTGTTAGGAATAGTTTAGATACAGCCAGTCGTGCCTCAAATGGGGGAGGAAAAATAAAATGAACTTTCTGATTCCCAGCTTATTTTCTGCGATTCTGAGCAAAATTCTATCAAAAAAAAAAAAAAAAAAGGAGAAAAGAGCACACAGGTTAATGCCAGTAGGCTACATTAGATAACTAGTGTCATTATAGGAAATACTCATTTCCTACATTGCTTTTCCACTAAGAATTGTGCACTTTACAGGTATCTTATGCATAGTTTCGAACCCAACATTTATTCCTGGGTCTCCAGCACATATTCCCAACTGCTCAGTTCTGTCTTTTTAGCTCAGACCACTTTGTGGTTCTAAAAGCTTGGTAACATTTCTCGTGCAGCATAGTGCTTGTACAGTGTAACTAACGAGTCACCCTGCCGTCCCAAATGTTCTCAAAAAGACTTTTACTTGAATTAAACATCCTTGAGGTCTAAAGCAATAATCTCCATTACTGTCAGTCCCCTTTGAGTTTGTTCCTGTGCTGGGCTAAGGCCAACTGTGGCTTCCCAGTTTTAACACTGATTTGGGTTTTTTTGCTTGTTTGTTTGTTTGTTTGTTTGTTAGTTTTTCTTTTTTCTGGAATTACATGTAGCCTGGAATGAGCTGTAAGTTCTGCTTGCCTAATGGATCACAAGGAAGTATGGTCACTCAACTGGAAATATATTGTTTCCTTATCTTAATAGCATGCAGGCAACTCCTGCTTTTGAATGTGAAGTCTGTTTCTGTACCTCTAATGTGTTTGTCCTGATGGCAATTTCATTACCGAAACAAAGAGCTTCATGCATTTTTTTAAATTAGGAAGAATAATGTTCCACATCTGTTGAATACCTTTAGACTATTATTCACTGACATAATTTGACTTGTGTTTCATTCTGCAGAAAATGGCATAATCCAAGCCAATGAAGTTTTCCCACTCACTTTTTATTCAAAAGAATAATGCAGCTTTAATAGTATAAAAAGAAAACAGTGCTTAGGCTGAATGCATGTCTTTCTTTTAGCCACAGGAAATGCATAATGGAAGATCACCTAACTACCCCATATGTTATTTTTTTAATGTTCTTAATGGATCCAGCAGATTGCCTAGTGCAGCATCTTGTCTCTGGCAGGAATGAATACAGGTGCATCAGGAAGAAGCATAAGAAACAGAGTATAGACAGAATGATCCCTCTTTAGCGTACTTCTCTTATTCATTTTATAAGTTATAGTTAGAAATACTTGTTTCAAAAATTAGTTGTCAAATACATCCTTTCTAAAGAAATAATGTAATTGTTACTATACAGCCGGGGGTGGGGGGAAGATAACCACATGAACACATTTATCTTTTATATTACTCATTACTGGAAAGGAGAGGACTATCAACTCCATCAAAGCCATAATCCCCAGTGTGAGAACAGAAAGAGTAAAAGTTTCTTTTTGTTGTGCTTTTAATATAATTAGGGCTGTTCAACCCCTAGCCCTCTGGTCAAATCCCAATGAGGACAGCACTTAACCGTGTTGCTGACTGGCTGGGCACCTCTCAGAGGACAAATCTTTGCTCTTTCTGGAGGTGGGCAGAGCAGGACCCCCCGGCCTGGCTGGGCATACAGAGCATGCCTTCAGGGCACGCACCAGCCCACCTCCTCCCTGCCTGCAGGAACAAGAGCCACCATCTGAACAGAGGAAACAAGTGCTGCCACTTCCCACCTGCTCCTGGCAGCTGCGTGTATTTAATTTTTGCGACTACATCCTTTATACTGGCCATAAACTGGCTTGCAGGACACTGATTCTGAGATAATCAAAAAGGAAATGCTCTCACATTACCCAGTAGTACTCTTCAGGGCAGCCAAGGTGTGCCAGGATGCTCAGGTTAGCTTAGGAGCTCTTTGCAACAAGGTGCTGTGTAAAAGAAGAGTCTTCTGCTCACTGTCCCTAGCCCGGAGAGTTCCTTGGCACACAGCAAAAGAGGGATGGACACTTGAATATTTGGAGTCGCTGAGGAATTTGCAACAGATGCAACAGCTCAAGCCAGACTTCACTGAACAAGAAAGGAGGAAATGCAGTGACTAGAAATGTCACTTGGTCATGTCTGCAAGAAAAAACCAAACACTTTTGAAACACCCTCAAAACTTCTTCCAGACACAAACTGGAACAGAGACACTTGTACGTTTGCATTCATCTGGTACAGCTCTAACTACTGTTCAGATGCCAGAAAAACTGCAAAGAACTATATGCAAATAGTTTTCAGACAGCTAAGGCAGCTGTTTAGGAAGAAGCAGCAGCACTGGTGATGCACACTAGTAAGCACACCAGCCACATTGGCTGGTGACCACATAGAAACACACATTTACCTTACAGAGTTTGGAAACCTCACACCTACACACCTGAACGGTCTTTATCAACACTTCCTTTTCAAAGAAAGATGGGTAAACAGCTCATAGCATGAGCGGCACATGATGTTACTTATCTAGAAACTGCCTCACTAGATTAATGATTGTAACACAGACATGAACTTTAATAAATACTATTACTCACAGTGCAATCAGCAGTTCAATTAAGTGATGCACTTTTTTACTGCATAATTGGACTTTCTTAGCAGAGGGATGGGTAGCTACATGATAAATTCTGAACTAAGGAAGGCTGGGGAAAAAAACTCAGCAAGAAGAGTAACTATATGGAAATGTATTAACAGAGCTTTCAAAAGGGACACTGTGACTGAAGCTGTGCATGGCTGGAAAAAGCAAATGATATTTGAGAGAAGTCTACTGAACGTAACTTTGCTCAGGTTACTAAAATGGCTCTGGGATTTTTCTGTAATTGCCTGACTGGTAGGATGAGGAGTGAAGAAACAGCATAATGACAGGGAACAAGGCTTCTGTCCACAGAATTACTACACCATGATTTATTATTTAAATGCAAATGCTAGCATGCAAGGTAGCACCTCAGTGAGTTGTGTCTTAGCCACATGCTCTTTCTTCCAAAACTCACAAAAATATCTGTGCGGGTAGACTGGGTGTAAATAATAGAATTAAGGACATTTAATTTCCTTGAATTTTTTTTTTTGTTAAATTCCTTGTTCTTAAAGTATGCGTGAGGTCCAGCAAATGCTCAGTGAAAGATCTTAAGGCATTTTCAATAGTTCCCCCCAGTGTGGGTTATCATTTGTGCAATAAGGGGTGCTTCAGCCCTGGCAGGGAGACGAGTAAGGTCTGCCTGCACCTGCACCTCTGCCTTCAGTTTTTTGTGAAAGTATCTGTGAGTCTTCTAGCTTTGAATTAGGTTGCAGCTGGCAATAAGTTATTAAGGAGAGTCGAACTCACTCCTTAGGAAACCAGAGTAAAAGTCAGCAACAGGAGAACAGCATTTTAGTGAATTAAGGACTACTTAAGAGAAGACAACATTAATAATGGTAAAGCTCAAAGATCCATGATAAGGTCTGACTATTTTTCTCCTAATTGCCAGATCAATTCCAGGGATGTTCTGCTGACAGTGTACTCTCCTGTATCAATACAACAGAATCATCTATTTTTCTACCGAACTTCTGCATGACAGGACATGAGTCACTTTTCTTTGGTTTTTCCTCCATTTTTAAATTAACATTCATGTTTCTGTACCTTGTGAAGATCAATTCATCAATACTTTCAAATATCTTCAAGATATTCTGAAGGTTATATAATTGGCATTTGATAATTTGGTACATTTAATTAATCAGAATGAAGAAATCCACTTGGGATTATTGAATACTTAGATAATCAACTCTACAACCAAAAATATCAATCAATAAATTCTCAAAAATATATATACACCTAAAAAATAAATATCGCTATATATCCCTCCCAGACACATAATATTGCCATTATCAGAGACAAAATCCATCTGATCCAGTACAATTGTTCTCATGAAACAAGTTCTCATATTTCAGGACTTTCAATTTTTGTTCCTGGCTCAGAATTTTGAAAGTTTAAGGATATACATCTTTATGAGTCACTTAGTGGCTTTTGGCAATCCCCAGGTTCATTAATTCTGTTGAATATTTTATAAGTATGAACTGTAAGAGCTTGATGTAAGATAAAAATAAAGTTTCAAATGTTTAATACTAAAATATGTATTAAATAAGAAACACCCCTCTTTACTAGATGTCAGAGCTATTGGATTTATATAAGTTATCATATTTTCTTCTACTTTGTTCAGAGTGAGACTAGTGAGAAAAATCATGCTCAGTTGGATGGCAGCAGAATCATTCAGACTTATACTGCCACTATCAGATAAACTAGGACTGTTATTTTGAGAGAGGAGTACAACCTGGGATGGATTTGTGCATCATGAAGTAGAAGAATAACAATTTCTTTCTACACATGGGAAACCAAAGTACAGAAAAATGCAGAAACTTCCTCAGGGTGACACAAACAGCAGAGATGAACAGAGATGAACTCTGTTTCAGGTTGATAACTGGACTATGTATTTAGCTTCTAAATTGAAATGTAACTCAGCTTGCCATTTAAAGCCAGCTGTCACAGGATAATTTTGTTACAATGAGATGGGAATGATACTCCCAACTCTAAGAGATTATTATATTTCTATAAGAAAGTGTAAACCAGATATGATCACGGTGATTAAAAATACCATTTCTATTCCAGTAAGAAGTATTCCACTAAGTACAAGCATATAAGAACTCCTAATAGTGGTGTGTCACATTTAACTGGTCTTGGAGAAAGGGTGGTGGGGCATCACTCAAAATAGGGAAGCACATAAAAAATAAAAGCAATTTTATAATACTAGAACAAGTGGTAATGCCAATAACTATTGACGGCAGTCAAAATTGCCACAGCATAGTACAATATTTCCTAATGAACACACTAAATTCACTAACATTCAGAACACTATCTTTACTGAATCTAAGGAATGAATATGCATATAATAAATGCACGCATTGTTATTAGAGTGATTTTTTTTTTTTTTAAATTTTAAATTTCACATCCTGGAGACTTAGCAAGTATTTTATTTTCCCAATGTCAAGTGAACGTGGGAGCGTTTCAGATTAATTTAACCATTTTTAAAGGGATTGTAAAGCTCATATAGCTACAGAGAAAGGGTTTGACTATGTGGTTGGCATGTAAACCAAAAGTCCTTGAAACTGACAAAAAAAAACCTTTTAAAATTTATTTATGATTTACACCAACCTCTTGATTCTTTGAGCTCTGACTTACAAATATTTAGTTGTGGGATTTAGCAAGACACTTCTGCTGAAGAATAGAATCATAGAATCATGGAATCATTTAAGTTGGAAAGGACTTTTAACATCATTGAGTCTAACAGTAAACCTAGCATAGCCAAGTCCACCCCTAAACCATATCGCTAAGCACCACACCTACACATCTTTTAAATACATCCAGGGATGGTGACTCCACCATTTCGCTCAGTAGCCTATTCCAGTGCTTGACAACCCTTTCAGGGGAGAAATTCTTCCTAATATCCAGTTTAAACCTCCCCTGGTGCAGCTTGAGGCCATTTCCTCTTGTCCTAGCACTGATTACTTGGGAGAAGAGACCGACCCCCACCTGGCTACCCCCTCCTTTCAGGTCGTTGTAGAGAGCAACCATGTGTCCCCTCAGCCTCCTCTTCTCCAGACTAAACAACCCCAGCTCCCTCAGCCGCTCCCCATCAGACTTGTGCTCCAGACCCTTCACCACCTTCATTGTCCTCTGAACACACTCCAGACCCTCAATGTCTTTGTTGTCTTGAGAGGCCCAAAACTGAACACAGCACTTGAGGTGCAGCCTCACCAGCGTCAAGTACAGGGCGATGATCAGTGCTCCAGTCCTGCTGGCCACACTGTTTCTGATACAAGCCAGCATGCTGTTGGCCTTCTTGGTCACCTGGGCACACTGCTGGCTCATGTTCAGCTGGCTGTTGACCAACATCCCCAGGTCTTTTTCCACAGCGCAGCTTTCCAGCCACTCGTCCCCAAACCTGCAGCGTTGCATGGGGTTGTTGTGACCCAAGTGCAGGACCCAACACTGAGCCTTGTTGAACCTCACACAACTGGCCTTGGCCCATGGATGCAGCCTGTCCAGATCCCTCTGTAGAGCCTTCCTACCCTCCAGCAGATCAACACTCCCACCACCACTCCCTGGGCTCAGCCATCCAGCCAGTTTTTTACCCAGTGAAGAGTGTGCCCATCCAAGCCATGAGCAGCCAGTTTCTCTGGGAGAATGCTGTGGGAAATGATGTCAAAAGCTGTACTAAAGTCCAGGTAGACAACATCCACAGACTCTCTTTCATCCACTAACTGAGTCACCTTGTTGTAGAAGGGGATCAGGTTAGTCAAGCAGGACCTGCCCTTCATAAATCCAAGCTGACTGGGCCTGATTGCCTGGTTGTCCTGTACATGCTGCGTGATGGCACTCAAGGTGATCTGCTCCATAACCTTCCCCGGCACTGGCATGAATGCAATGGATGAATGCTGCTTTTACCTTGAAACATGACATTGCCTTCCCATTACAACTAGTTTGAGTGCAAACTACAATCAAGCTAAATAAAGCCCAGCAAACTAGTGCCATTTTAAACAATGCACATCTAAAGAAACTAATGAATGAGATTATTTCATTCTTTCAGTTCCATTCGACTCAGACAGAATTATGGTCAGTCTGAAGAAACTGCTAATGAAACTTACTGCCTTTCTAAAAATAGAAATCCCAGCTTGAAATCTAATGCCTGTGCCTCTGTGGAGTCTAAAGAGAATGAAAATGTAGCTGTGAGTAGTTTTTGGAAAGACATCACTGCATTACAATGTCTGCTGATATTCAATAAGCCTATATTAGGCCTTTTGAAGGACTGTCTATACCTGTCTATGATAAGGAGATTTATCTGTTGAAAAAGGAAAAAGGAAGTTAAATCCCTGTGTCCTGTTACCATTTTGGGAATTGCATGTGCAGGATTTGACATAAGAAACTGCAGAGGGAACAAAGTGTTACACTAGGCTCAGAAAACATTACTGTTTTTTTTTTAAAGTTATTCCATAACATTAATTTAAGTTTCATTTCACCTTGAAAAGGAAATCATGCAAAAATATTTTATCTGAAAGGTCATATAGTTAAACAATTTATTTTTGCTTCAGGCTCATATAATGAATGATTCCAACCCCTTAGATCTCAATCAGGGCCTTATGAATTGCTATGAATTCTGCACACACGTTCATCTTCTCTCCTAACCTCACACAGCTTAGATGAATGTACACTACGTGTGTGTTGAAATCAATCTGAGTCCTTCTGAGGACAAGAATCTGTAAAAGCAGGCACAATCATAACTCCAACAAGGTCAAGTGCAAGGTCCTGCACCGGCGTCGGGGCAACCCTAGGTATCAATACAAACTGGAGTATGATGTGGTTGAGAACAGCCGTGTGGAGAAGAACTTGGGGGGTGTTGGTAGATGAAAAGCTGGACATGACCTGGCAATGTGCGATTGCAACCCAGAAAGCCAACCGTACCCTGGGCTACATCCAAAGCAGCGTGAACAGCAGGTCGAGAGAGGGGATTCTGCCCCTCTGCTCTGCTCTGGTGAGACCTCTCTACAGTACTGCCTTCAGCTCTGGGGTCCTCAGCACAAGAAGGACATGGACCTGTTGGACCGAGTCCAGAGGAGGCCACGAAGATGATCTGAGGGCTGGAGCACGTCTCCTGTGAGGACAGGCTGAGAGAGTTGGGGTTGTTCAGCCTGGAGAGGAGAAGACTCCAGGGAGACCTTAGGGCAGCCTTCCAGTACCTAAAGGGGCCGACAAGAAAGATGAAGACAGACTTTTTACAAGGGCATGGAGTAATAGGACAAAGGGTAATGGTTTTAAACTAAAGGAGGGTAGATTCAGACTAGATACAAGAAAGAAATGTCTCACAATGAGGGTGGTGAAACACTGGCACAGGTTGCCCAGAGAGGTGGTACATGCCTCATCCCTGGAAACATTCAAAGACAGGCTGGTTGGGACTCTGAGCAACCTGATCTAGTTGAAGATGTCCCTGCTCATTGCAGGGGATTTGGACTAGATGACCCTTTAAGGTCCCTTCCAACCCAAGCTATTCTATGATTCTATGATTCTATGATCGTAATTTCAAGAAGTATGTATCTGGCAAGTAAAGAGCACAAGTAGAGGTGGACAAATATAAGACATACCAATTTACTATGCCTAGCAAAGTCGAAGTAGGAAAAAAGAGAAAGTGTGTGCTCTGTGTGCAGCTGGTAAACAGGGATGGTACATAATCCACAAGGGATTGTATAAATGCCTCCGTGTATTTCAGTGCACGATACTGTTCAAAGCATCGGTCAGACTTCCTTTGCTATCCCTCATTTTAACCAGTCCTACATACACCTCCACATGTGAATACAAAACACAGTTACCTGCCAACTTCTGCAAAAGATGACCCTTGTTCTGGTGGATCACAGGAGATCTGAGAAGTGAACTCACCTAGCTGACCTTGGAGCAACCCCAGATAAGTTTCCACCATTAATACAAGAATCTATATGTAAATTCATACACAAAATTTTGTACCTCTAAGTTTAAATCAAATGCTTAATTATGAGAGGGAAATCATGTATCAATTTTTTCATATCGAAAGAAAGCAGAGTGTAAAGTGCAAAGTAAAGAAAATGAGTGGTATCACATGGTAATTGTAGTGGATGAAGGATTGCATGACCTTATCAGGCAGAATCTCTTACTTCCTTATTCTAGGCACTGGGGTTTGTGCCTTTTAGAAAGCAAAGGCACTCTTTAAGAGAAATGAAATATTGATTTTAGGTTCTAGCTACACTCCATTAAGATGCTATTTTAAGTCACATTGTGTCTGCAAAGACTGGAGTTTTATGAACATAAATCAGTTTTCTAATACTCATAAGTGCACTTTTCATAAGCACCCAAAAATAATTCACCCAACTTCCCTGTACATCAATACAACTTGACTCGCAGCTTTCAAAAAACCTTACCTGCATGTCTGGTATTGAATGTATCAATGATGACTAAGTTATACTACAGACAGACCATTTGTTTCTGAATACAGCAGCAACAGAAACAGCATTGTGAAAAAAAGACGATCGATAACTCACAGAGCATTTCTCTATCTGTTGAAAGCAGAGGGTTTGAAAGTGTATTTGAATAAAGAAAGAACTTCTGACCAATGTGGTACATGGTTTAGGAGGCCTCTGGGTCTGTTAGCTCTGTCTACGCTGCCAAATGCACCAACCCTCCAACTCCAAAAGGTGTTTTAACACAGCAGACCTGGACCCTGGATTGGTGCAAAACACTTGAAACAGGGGGCCAGCACTTACACCTCAAAGGGGGACTCCAGCCAGGGCCAGGTCATCCTGGCTTGGGCCCTGAGCAAAGGCAGTGCTTCATCCTACTCTGGGTGAACATCAGCCCTGGAAATCAAATTAACAGAAAGAAACTGCTGATTCCTTGCTTACCTCACTCTTAGAATGGTCTAAAGTTTCACTGCATCTCTAGCAGTTCTGTCCAACTACTTAACCCTGGGAGGAGGGAGTGGATTACAGGTGGGCAGGTCAGCCTGAGGGAGGCAGGTGGATGCCCAGAAAAGCTTCTTCACTTAAAGAAGGGGAAGAACCCACACAGACTGCAGTGGGACACAATTTATTTGGGAAAGGAAGATTTCTTTAGAAGTAATTTAACAGACAATATATCCAGGTCTTCAGGCTTTTTCCATGGGCAAAAATAGTACTCTCTACAATATTTTTTATTACCATTAAGAAACACATTTGATAATGATCTTATGCAAAGATCATACATTTCTTACATACAAATAACCACTGATCAGCAGAACTAAAAGATTAAGCAGACACTAAAGGATATTTGTTCAGTGAAGAGTCAGGAACAGTTTTATTTTTCAGCGATTACATTTTGACATTAATTGTGCCATACTGTTATAGCAGTACTCTCCTTAAAAATAGCATCATAATTGAAAAATACCACATACACATGGAAATTTGCTAGATTCTGCTCTATTGGAAATAAAATATAAATAAATTATTTTTTCCCCAAAAAAGGCATAAACAAAAGCATTAACTTCCTTGATCATATATATACTTACACACATATTTACAGCACTTCCCCGGAGATAGTTTTCACATGTGTAGAGGTACACAGGCCTACAGAGATTGTTACACCTGGTTCTGATACAGAGTTTGATCCTTCTGAATAAAGACAACTACTGTTGCCCAAACTGGCACTGCTCTAAGGCCGTATCTTGACAGCATCCTGAATGCTTCCATGAACGAAACAACCGAATCCCTTCAGAACAATGTGAACACTGAGCAGCACTGGGCAAAAGTGCTTCAAGTTCTTGAAGAAAGAGGGAGACTTTCAAAATAAATACAAAGAAAAAGCAATGCTTTTTCCCAGTTCAGCTAAGTCTGCAGTCAGGCCATGAGTCTCATTAAAACCAGGGCAAGGAATAATCTTTGTGCACACTCAGTATGCCAACACTGCTCCTCTGGGTTTCTGCACGCATGTACAGAGTGGGAAGGAAGCTGGTGAATGAAATAAATCAGTGTAAATCTCTCTCATTACAATACAACAAGAGTTCAGAGCTTTGTATTCAAGAACACACATGAAAAAAGAGTATATGTGTGATTTCTTTCCCATTTTCCTCCTTTACTCCTGTGTGAAAGTGAGTATCACTATGGATACTGAAGGGTGTGGTACTTTTGCAGAGCTGTCCCTCTGGTAAGAAAAGGTAAAGTTCTTGACCTCTGGCTACAGATTAATTCATGTGTAATGAGTCTTTTTTTAAAAAAAAGATAGTACAGGAAGAAGTGATTATACAGTCCTATCTTGTTTAGTTAGTGTTCTCAGCAAAGAAAATTCACCTGTTCTCTACAGATACCTTCATGGTCTTTAAACTAACTGAGCAGCCTGCCTTTAGAATGAAAATTTTATTATCTTCCCTGAGATTTATCCAGTTCTGAACACCCTGACTACCTGAATTATTTGTCATTGGGATTTAGATCTCCATCAGAACAGCTCTAGACTCAAGACAGTGCTATGGCGTAAAAATTCTTACTGTTGTCTGTAGCAGTGTTGTATGAAACTTGGCAGGATCTATTCACTGGACACCAAACATGTTGGGTTTTTATTTAATCCTGATACCTTCCTTCAGTGCATCTGTGTTAATCTCTTGTCACAGCTAATTTTGGTTTTGGACAGTTTTCCAACAAGGAAATCAGAGTGAAATTAGAGAGTTGAGTGAAACTTAGGTGGGTTCCAAGCCCAACTGAGTGAAGTAGAACCATTACAAGATGATGTATAATACAACTTCCAGTGGAAACATACTCATACTTTGGGCTTTCTCAAAGCTTCGCCCAGACTTGCTGAAAAATCTGTAAGAATGGCCTTAATGTTTGTTTTAGAGTGAGCTGAAACCCAACAAAACTTGTTGAGTTTTGTTTCCAAGACAGAAGTACACTTAGTTTTTGCTTCCAGACCTGGTGGAAAACAGAAAGAATTATTAAACCACTTCTCCCCTTCCCTCTCCTTTTATCCTTTTTGCCTTTCTCTTAATGTCAAGACTTTCACAAACTTCAGCAATTTGGCTTCTATTGAGGTCATACACTTTTAATACAGTTTCCCGCAGGCTGTTGATCATGCCAGCTAGGAATACAGAGTACTTTTTAAAAACTGCTTGTGTAAAGTGAAAAAGAACCTGTATCTAGGTTCTGTGATAAATAATATTGTAGTTTTGCTTAAGTCATAGGCAGTTGGAAAGAATGTAAGTCTCCAAGTACCCAAGAATGGGGATGGGGACAGGGCATTATGCATTCAGATACAGGGTTAAGATAAGTATGGGGACGGAGACACCACTTCTCTTAGCCACGATTAGCCTCTTCCTGGATGGCACATTCCCATCCTTCTCTGGAAGAGAGGATTAACTGCCCACTTGGGTTTGCAATGTTGCTGAAACAATAGAGCACAAGCACCGGAATAAGAAGTTCAACTGAGAGGAAGACTTTTAAGCCTTCACACCACGGCCCCCAAAGAAGACCCCTAGACAACAGTGCGCAGATGCAAGTGGGAGGGAATAGATGTAAATAACTTCGGGGAAATCATTTAAATATGTATAAGATTTCTGGGAAATGACATGAATATGAATGACTGTCCTAAATAAATCTGTGGAAGTTGGACTAACCGGTGTGCATGCAGGAGGATAACAGAGGTGATCTCCTGTGCACCCAGCACTGAAATAAACCTTTGCTTCACAGACTTTGTCCTCTCTTAAAAACTACATAGGTGAATGTTTCTCACAGTTCTAAAAGCCTGATTGTCCAACAAGGGTTTGCAAGTTTCCTGATGAACAGAAGCCCTGTTGGCTAATTTATGCCATCTCAGTGAGAACAATATTACCATTATATTCAACAGTAACATTGCCAATTAATTTGGACCGTCAGCTGGGTCTTTCATGCTATGACAGTACAGCACACTAGGGCTAAATATTTGTCTTTTACACATAAGTTTTTTATACATTTTTCTTTGATAAATCTATCATGATTTGATAGATGTAATGCACTAAATAGGAGCTTTTATGCTGGTTTGCCGCAGAGAAGAAGAAAAGAGGATAGTCTTCAGAGTTTTGCAGTGGAAATGCCCTTGGATTAATGCAGTAGTTTAATGAGTTCCTATCTATGTGTTTATGTGGCTGTCACTGTTGGTACAGTTGAGTGAAACCTCCAGATAACCTTAAATATTTCATACACAGCCTGAGGCAGTCCATGGCTTCCAGCGCTCCCCAAAACTTTAAATAACTGAGGATATCAATGGCGAGCAGAGTCTGACCGCCTGCCTCAGGCTTCTCCCTCAGCTGCCTTCTCTGGGAACAGCTTTGCGTGGTGCTGCTCTGTGATCAAGATTTCCGGACACAGCAATAAACTGTTATAGATTAAGTAATAACATTCACTGATGTAAGTAATATGGCACATGCATTTGACAGCCACACTGTTATAAAGAAAAGTGAAAATTGATTCCTTTCATTGCATTCATTCTGCCTTTAGTATGACCTAATAAGAAGTTGCTGTTATATAAAGCAGAGGTTCCCACGATATCGCCCGCACTCACTGACCTCTGCCAACGTCCTTGGCTCTGAGTGACTGCTGAACAACACATTGGACCAGGAGTTAAAGACCAAGAAAATTTCAGCAGCTGGGAGTCCCCACATTGAATCTGTCTGGAAATTAATGTGGTAATTTCGTATGGGTATATCTTGGCTGGAGGGATGTAGGAGTGCTTCAGACTAAAGCAACGTTACTCACAATTTCCTGTTAACTCAGGCGGAGAGACAGCCTGTGTCCTGCTAAAGGCTGAGATCTTGCAGGGAGGAATGGGTGCAGAGATGTAAGCTAGTTGTTCATATAGGAAACTGTTAACAAAAGGTCAGTGCAGCATTAAGTGCCCAGGTGCAAGCTCCTGGCACACCTCTAGTAAAACATTAAGCTGAAAAGATTTACAAGCATATCTCCTTTTGTCTCTGGTTCCTAGAAGTGTATCTCCTTTTCTTCAGCCTTGCTCTCAGTCTAGCAACTTTTCTTGATCCTTGGAACTACAGGAAATTAGTCCTCTTGTCATTCGTCTCAGGGCTTGTCTAGTCCTCGCTCCAGCTGCAAGTTCCCTATGTCCTTTGGATTTTCCTTTCTACTTTCTTTAAATTGCATTCCCCCAAAACTTGTTATTTGTTGTACTAAGCTATACATAAAGCTGTGCAGCTTTGAGTCCCAGTGCTGGCTGTCAGCTTGAAGCCCAGAAGCCTCCTTAAGTTCAGCAAGCCGGGGAAGCTCTCCTAGAGGAGAAAGGAACAAAGAGCAGGACAAAGAAACCACCCTAAAAAACTCCTTTTTTGTTGTTGTTGTTGTTTTTTTTTTTTTTGCCTAACCACAGCCTCCTAAGGGAAATGTACAGGCAGTAAACAGCAGACAGGCAAAATCCAAGCCACATATTACATCCCCAGCTAAAGGCAGGGTAGCAACAACACAGTGCTGGTACAGGGGCTTCTCCGTTGTCTGAAGATGGCATTCAGGAGGATGTCCATATGCCCTACTTCTCCCACCATTTGAAGTGTTACAATACTGCAATGACAAAACCTTTCCCTCTACGCCAACCTTATTTTACAGCCTGACTGCCTTCAGCTTTTTCTTCTCAGGCAATTGTGCACATTAGGTGAGATGTTCAGATGTTTCTATTTTCTCAATGAATTTTAGCAGGAGTATGCACATACTGTCATGCTATTGTATGGCTGTGCAAAAGCATTTTCATCACGCATGATTCTGAAATAGTAACAGGAAATTAAAATCCCTGTTATGCCAAGTGTCATCAGTTTTTCAGGCTTCCTAACGATGATAAACAAACTCCAGAGCTGGGGAAATCTGGTTTTGCCAAGTTGTGTGCAGTGATTGCTAGTGAGGTAGGCAAGGAGGTTTCTGTGCCTCTCAGCCTCCCCAAAATCTCCATCTGGAGCCAAGTGTAGAGGCAGGTCCCTGTGACTCGCGTGTCTGTGTGTGACTCAGACCCCTCGGCAGAGCAATTGCCTTCAGGAATTCAATGCTTGCTGGGCACGCCTATGCAAACAAAATTACTCACTCACAGAATATTACCAGGCTTGATAGCGCTTTCTACGAAATAAGAAGCCAGCCTTCAGGGTGTGATTTGTTGTCATTTAGCAGATGGGAGATGTTTCTATAACAATAGAATAGAGAAAAGAGTAACGATAGCGTGAAAATAGCTGGGTTCATTTATTGGCTTGTTAGCTGTTTTAATTTTAAAATGAATTTCCACTTAAAGCTATCTGAAAGGGCATTAACAGTGTTCTTCTATTTGATACTGTCAGTAACATGTAGGATCTGATTGTGGGAAAGCCCTGAAGGATGATCAATATAAATTACAAAAGGAGCCTGTTCTGCTCAGTTAATATTGGGAAGATTCAAACTCTCCCAAAGTTCATAGGTATTTCTGTTCAGAGTTCTATCTGAAATTATTTCTAAATTTACAAGAATTTAGACAGGGAGTTTTCCATTAGTTATGGATACTATCAGGTACCAGGTCCCAAGACATATATTCTTCTAGCTATTTATATAGCCAGTTTTTCAAGTTTCACAGGTAGACTGACAACTAATCAAAACTTCATACAGCATGTTGTTAACGAGAAATATTGTAATGTGTAATATAAGTGGAGATTTATCTTTTTACTTGCCATAAAAATGTTATCTTCCTGTTTTTATAGAAAAGGAAATTTACACTATGTCACAAACACAAAGGCCATTCCTGCATTGCGTTCCCTTCCTGGTACCACTCCTTTCTGCAGTTCCCACAGACCATTAGTAATACTAGTGATTTAAAGCTAATGAGCTCTCTATTGAAATAACCTGAGCCACATACTGTTCCTTTCTATTCATATAGGAAAAAACTCCAGGCTGGATGACACTTTTAGTCCAAGCTAGAAGGCATGACTGAGCATTAGTGATGGAGTTATCAAACAAAAAGGAGGGAAATGTGAGGTGGCATCTTAATGAAAAGCAAGTTTCCTCATACTCCCATCAAATAGTGGACTAGAAGAGCTCAAAGCCCTTCTGACATTTAAAAATCTGTCTCCAGGTAGTCTGTGTGAGGCAGAGCCACTGGTGGCTCTCAGGCCTCATTGTCTCTTGATCACTGTAAGAGATAAGATCTGCACTGGCAGGAGACCCTTTACTTGTACTCTGAATAGCAGCAGAATAGCCCCCTCAGCATCAAGATTGTTTTCAAAGGGCAAATTTGCTCCCAGGTGCAGATATATTTGCCTGCCTGTTAAATTCTGGGTACTGTGGCATTTCCACAGACAGCAGTTTTGTGATACTGAGGGAGTACGGAGAGGGTGCTGGGCACATACATCACTCAGAGCACCAAAAGTTTAACCCCAGAAGGTGGGTAGAGCAGTATCACCTTGCAAACTGATAAATTGCTTTGATATGATTGGATTTATTTCACTTGCATGTGGTGTTTTGTTCAAACCAAGATGACCATTTCATCAGATAAAGATCTAGGAGAGTAGTTCTGAGCTTTCTTATCAGTGAAGAAACTTAACATGACAGCCCAGATGATCCTAGAAAGATCTTGCAAACAAATCAGGAGTAGCAACAACCACTGACAAAAGTAAGAGCTATAACAGTGCAAACCAGCTTGAAGTTGAATGAAACAAAAAAACCCAGAGTTGACTGGATATGTTTTTACAGTATCATTCACTTCAGAACTGAATTGTACTCTTTTGAAATCTTGTTGTTTATGGAATTAATACATACCAAGAGGTTGGGAAGTATCTGCGTAGATGGCTCAGTACACTTTCCTCTCAAGTACTGGTTTAGCTCACTAAACCTAGAAAAATTACTTCTTCCCTCAGAGCACCTAGTTCTTCTAAAATTGCTTGTGTTACAATTTGCTATAAATTTCAAGTGATAAAGGTTTTTGTGTCTACATTCAGTTTATTGTATGACACTAGAGGCCACAGAAGAACTTGCTGTGCAGCAGTATGATACTAACATTTTAATAATAGCTCTTTCAGTAGCAATGCAACATAAGTTGTGACCCAAATTTAGTTTAAGAGATTATTTTGGTGGCAAGGACATCTGTTGTACACCACCACCATGAAAAGTTCTTGAAGGAAAAGCTATTGCTCCTTTGCTGATGACATTAGAAGTCAAGTTCTTAATTTTCTAGAAAGAAGGAAGCATAGTCTATTAAAGACACTGAAGGTGTCACTGCAAATTCTTTGTTCACTGGAATTTCATGGCAACTTTTTTCCTCCACCTATTTAACATGCCAGGGTTGTTTCTTTCATAGATGGTTTTATAACTGATGATTCCTGTTGCCATCTGACCTTTGGATTAATTGAAACTAAAAGCAATAGAAAGTAGTTAATTTCTTCTTATATCAATGGTTGCAATATCTGTATTTTAATTAACAAATAAGCAAAATAGTCCTCAAACCTGTCAAAATTTGTAGCAATGCTGATAGGAGGGGATGCATGTCAGTAGGCTTTTCCTTCAGACAGAAGCAGCTACGGCAGCGTTAGGAGTGAAAGAGGCTCTGGGTGTCTTGTCTGCACTCATGATTCTGCTGGCCAACACCAGGAACTGTGCCTGGACTACAGATAGGTCAGTGGAGACAAACAATGTCTTTTCCATCTTTATCCAATGGTAACAGGTTTTTGGGAATGGTGGCAAGTGCCTGTTCCCAGATTAAACAGTGAGTGGAAGGCAAGCACTTCAGGAATTAGTCTGGTCTAGATTTAATTGAGGAGAAATTACATTTTCTTCTTTATTTTCATTTAATTAGACAAATTATTAGAATAATACATTTTTAATTGTGGTTGTAGGAACAGGAGTATACTGTTTTACTGCAAGTAGTTTTTTTATTACTCTTCACTGCAAGTAATTATTGTTATTCTAAATGCATCAACTTTATGGGATCTCCTACTTAAAAATTAATTTCCTAGAAGAGATAACAATACATAGATACAATTTCTCTAAGCTAGGATAGGAAATAATTATTCTGCAACATGATCAGAACTCTACTTACATTTCTTTGGAATTTTTTATGCAGTATGACCATGAACTGTGTAAGCTAATTCTGTGTGGAAGAGAACATAATATTTGTAAAGTGATTAGTGACCAGAGTATGTATTGTAAAGAGACTAATACTAACAATGTAACTCCGTTTATTTTGGACACTGTTGAATCAACCATTATTAATATAACAAAATAGTGGTGAGACGTAAATAACAGAGGAGGGAACTTCCTGCTCTGTGAGACGCCAAGGTTTTCAGTAGTCCTGGATACAACTTGCTGTTAGTAAAAAGGAGTGTTTGTACCAGGTGAGATCTGAGAGCGTTGTGATGGCCGTGGCGTGTTCAAGTCAGGAAGCCCTAATAAGCCATAATAGAAAGAAAGGTAACTTACAGAGAAGACATTTTTATTTCTTTAGAAAGACTCAATATGCAACAACGGAAAGAATAGATACATAAAGCAGAGTACGGTACAATACAATTAAAGTAGAAGACTATAGTTATCCCAAAGTAGCTAAAATCAGCTTCTCAATATCACACTCATTTTGTCCACGCAGAATCCTAAAATAACCATTTTCTCCCCAAGATTTTCCCCAGGAATTTGCAGCAATCTAAAGAAAAACAAAAAGGAAAAAAAGATAAATTTTAATTTTAAAGTAGTATTTAAAAATGCAAGGTGTTAAATGCAAAATTAATCTTTTGTGTTAGTTTCCTTTTTAAGAAACAGAGTTTCTCAGATTTGATGCAATGAGAATCAGAATACATCTTTTTCTGATTTCTAATCATTTGTTCAGTTTTGTTTTGATCAAACTTTCAGTTCCAAAACCAGGGTTAACAAAAATGAAATACTGTTTCCACGAGGCAGTTTGATAAACTGAAGCAGAAATCATTGGATAATTCAACTATCGGCTGCAGAAAGTGGTCATTAAAACAACAATGGTCAAAATTCCTATTACAACTAATCTTTTAAAGAGACACCCAAGACATGAAAAAGCTGACTTTTAATAAATTAGGTTCCATTCAGGAAGCTATTGACATATTGAGCAATTTAGTTTCTAATGAAGTCAGTAGAAGTTTTGCCCTAGATGGCAGTGAAACTACCTACCATAAGCCCTGCCATCAGCTATGTAAACTCCAAATTACCTTCTGCTGAACGCAGGAATAATGAGATGAGCTGTTAATCATAATCAAAGTGATAAAATCTGACTTACTCGAAATGGCTGAAAGCCAATGTTTAATTTTTTTTTCTGATAGCTGGATAGCATTCGCCAACACTGTTTAAACAGATAGCTTGTCTTTTCCAAATGTTTTAACAAGGAATATCGATTACTTTTATTGAGTCTCATTTGCAGGCATCAAAAAGAACTGAGTCTTCATGGGAAATTTGAATAATATTTGAGAATTTGAATAAGATTTCAGACAGAAAAGACAGTGTAGGAAAAAACACAGGTATAGATGGGAGATGGGATGAAACAGGCTTTGAAATTTAGGTAGAAGATGCTATTGTTCAAGGGTCAGCATGATAAAAGTTGCCAGAAAGGGAATAGAATTAGGCAGGAGACTTCAAGGTGAAGGAAAAAAATAGACACAGAGAGAGTGAATGAAAGGAAGAAGCTGACTTTAGATCAACTGTGTTGTAGAGATTTTTTCTTCTGCCTCAAAACGCAGTGTTAAGGATTCACTTACCCAGAACTTCTGCTTCTGTCCAGTTTTGTCAGCTAATGCTCCCCACCTGTTACAAGAGATGGTAACAGTGAGACCTTTGATGCATATGTTCACATGTTGTAGCTTTAAAGAAGCAACCAGAAAAGAAAAGCTTATCTTAGTTAGCTGTCCTAATACCAGTATCAGAACAAAGCATGACTGATAAACATCTCCATGCTTAAATGACAAACTCTGATGATGATGAAAATGAAGATAATGCTAGCCACAAGCCAAATTGCCATTAGAGACTATAAAAAATTTAATGCAAGTGTAGTTTTAGTTTGTCATTGCAAAAACCTGGTTTTGTTGACAGAATCTCTCCTCTGGAGAACTTGCCAGTTGAAGTGAACTGAACTGTGTAGGAGTATTGAAGTTAATGTGAACACATTTCTTTAATTCAGCTGAAGAACCCTAGGAACATTTTTGTTAGAGATCTCATCTAACATCTTTACAAAAATAGCTGGTGTGTTGGGACTGGAAACATTCCCAGCTTTTCTGAGCTCAAATTAAATTGCTGACAACCTAATCTGTTTTACTGCATAGTGTGGGATATGACCTGTAAACTTACTTGACGTTTCTTTGACATCTTTGAGGACACGCTAAATGTTGTGGCAATATCCATGAAACCACACCAGAGATTGTCCCCACCTGCCAGGTGACAGGACTTTCATAACTGTGTGGTTGTAGCTGAACTGCCCAGTGCTCTGAGTTGCTAAGCCTTACTTTGTATATATATACAGGGCAGAAGTTCCAAGGCCATCGTCTGTATGTAGTTCAATGAGCAAAGCTGCACTGCACGCCTTAGGCAGCTAGGTGTCCATGATGGCTTAAAGAGCTCTGTCTTGTTTTGCATTTATACAATGAATGCTTGTCTAGTTACTGTTCACAGGCCATGATACATGAGTGCCTTTAAAAGGGCACAAATAAACAGAAAACCAAAGATGTGAACTTTTACAGGTTTTTCCACAGCATAAAGTTAATCCTAGAATATACAGGATGCCACTGACAGGGTGTTTATAAATGTATATCCCACCAATGCCATGTGTTTGAGCTGTATTTTCAGTGCTCTATTCACTTTGAAAGGCAAGCAGCAAAAATACGATGAGAAATCCCACACTGTGAATGGGAAAATTGGGATTTTTGTGTCATCCTTGTAAAAAAATTTGAACAGCCACGGTGGCATCAGCTCTCCTTGGTTAACAGTAAACCCTAATGTATGTGGAATACCTGTACTACCAGGCAAAGTTAAAAAAAAAGCTATACAAATTGATGACTAGTAAAGAGTGTGACAGCAGAGTCTCCAACTGTCTGGATTACAATTGCAAGCACAAATTGTAGCTATTGCTCATTAAGCGCAAGGAATCATAAATGCTGGTCATAATGACCATTGGATGTAATTATTGTTTTTTAAAAGGTCTCATGTGCTTTGTCTTTGAAATACCGTGTGAACGTTCAGAGATTATTAATAATCTTTGCCATTTCTTTGCCAAATATAGAGTGTCATGATCATAAATTTTAAAAGAAGCTATAATAGACTATCTGATTTCATATTAGATTGATTCACTTCTTTCCTTGTGACCATTTCACTAAAAAAAATTTACATCAGCTGCAGTGTGAAAGTCCAGTATTTACATCAGTCTTAAAGACAGAGGAAAATTGCCTTGAATTTGTATTCATGTATTCCTGCATTCAGTACTACACATTCTCTCCCACTTGTTCAAGCAGGATGATGACCAGTTCCTGCAGACTCACATTTCTGCAATTAAACATTTTCCTAACATTTGTTATTTTCTAATAAAAAAGTCAACCTCTAGTTTCATACACTGATACGAATTTATCGATTCTCAGAAATGGAAAATTCTCAGAAATGTTTTGTAAGGAAGGAAGCTCAGAAACCAAAATGGAAAAGGATACTTTTTGATCCTTGACTATAACATATCCATGAGTTTAATTTCCTAGGTTTTATTCTATCATAGTCAGATATGAACAGAGGTACTTGACATTTTATCTTACAGTTTAGGAAGAAGACCTGCTTACTCAGTAATCCATGCCCATGGGCGTTCATCCAAATACTCTAAATTAGAATACACTAAATCGAAGTACACAAGAGTGCAGCCAGCGGGTCAAGAAAAGTGACTAATCCCCTTTATTCAGGACCTGTCATTCTGCGTCTGGAGCACTGAGCCCAGTTTTGGGCTTCCTCATACAGGAAAGACATTAATATGCTGAAACAAGACCAGCAGGAGTCCACTGAGATGTTTGCGATCTGGAGCACATGATGTACAAGGAGAGGCTGAGGGAGCTGGCTTTGTTCAGCCCTCAGGAGAGGCAGCTCAGAGGAGATCGATTTGTTGTCTTCTGCTTTACAAAGGGCGGGTATAGAGAAGATAGAGCAGACTCTCCTGATACATGCCCAGCCAATGGTGAGAAGATGACAGTTAGAGTTTTCAGCAAGGGAAATTGCAACTGGACATAAGGAAAAAAGGTGTTTTACGACAAGAGTGTTTAGGTGCTACTGAAGTGAGAGGTTGTGGAATATCTGTCCTCAGAGATATCTAAAACCAAACCTGAGAAGCCCTATGAACTTTAACTATGAAGGTGCTTCTGCTTTGAGCTGGGGGATTAAACTAGATCACCTTCAGAGATCCCCTCTAATCTAAAGTATTCAGTGATCTAAGCAATTTCATCTAAGATGGCCCTGCCAGTTTAGGGCA